>NC_133474.1:302300-302938 GCF_025370935.1 Choristoneura fumiferana
TAGGAGAGATGATGGTGATGAGGAAAAAATATTCTTACCTCGGAAAATATTTGTCACGTACCTTGGCCATACAACCTTGTTACTGGTATATGTTGTAGTGTAGCAGGAGTTAGGTTGTAAATTATAGGAACGCTGCGTGCAAATTATCCACCGTGATTTTCATCTCCGCAAGACTTGTCTTGTATTCATAATAAAATTTCATGCTCAAAAATATATAACTGTAGCGTTCGACAATAATTCCCCAGCACGTAGTTCTGCAGTAAAAACACGTAGTTAAGTGGAGTTAAAAAAGTTAGACATCATAACGATGGTAGTTAAAAATTGTATTGAAAGTTTTCCGCTGTGACAACAAAATTAACCATACATTTGTATAGGGTTTAGTGCCACAACGCAACTTTTTAAAGTCCGTCGTTTTGAATGGGTAATTCAAATTTAATGTGGTCCAACTTTGTAGAATTCAGTCCGCTACTACTTTTGAATTATTTAATTTCATTTAAAAACGGGCAAGTGCGAGTCGGACTCGCGCATCGAGGGTTCCTTACACATTTAGAGGTATGTAAGTAAACGGGAATCGTGTCTTGAAGATATTTCTCGCTTTTTCCGAGTGATTTAATACATTCAGTGTATGCAGAGCCCTA
>NC_133474.1:303038-388358 GCF_025370935.1 Choristoneura fumiferana
CTAGAAAGCTCGAAGCAAGCTTTAACGCTTTCTTGAGCTCCCTCGCCTTCGTTACTGACTCGTAATGACTGCAACTGCAGGAAACTGGGAACTTTAGGAACATGTTATAAAATTACATGTGCGGCGTGTGCAGTGTGAAGAACTTACCTGTTACAAAACTTGTGTTTTGTTTGTACAGTCGCGGAATTAAAAGGTTGACCACCTTAAGAGCGTTTATACCTGCTGAGCTGGCAACGTTGCATTTTTGTTAGTTTTCTCTCGATTATTTCATAAAAAATTAAATGAAAATTAAAAATGTTTTCAAAATTAAAAACTCAGAATGTGCGAGCCGGGGTTTGAACCCACGACCCTCTGCTTGAGAGGCGATAGGTCAAACCACTAGGCCACCAGGCTTCAGCTTCATGATATTTCGGTCAAAAATCTTTGTCTACACACCTACAATACCTATAAACGTGCCGTGTTTCATTTTGTAAGCAAAAAGCAAACCAAAATAATGCATTTCTCACCCTTATGGCAAGCATCCAAATTCGGAACTAAAATTTACATAAAGCCATTTAGTATATAAATCATTGCGCTGGCTGACTGTACGGGATGTAAAAGAATTTATTCAATTTGGCTCGACATGCACAAGTAGAGATATCTCTGTTCTTTATTTTCAAGATTGTGGTAGTCTGTGTTACCCAACTAGTATTAAGCATATATGTTATACTTTTTCATCACACTTGCTCGTAAACAGTGTCGTAACATGCAGGCTACGCTAAGCTTGTAAAAACGGCAAAAAAATCACGTTTGTTGTATGGGAGCCCCCCTTAAATAATTATTTTATTTCCGTTTTTAGTATCTATCTATTAGTTATAGCGGCAACAGAAATACATAATCTGTGAAAATTTTAACTGTCTAGCTATAACGGTTTATGAGATAAACAGCCTGGTAACAGACGGGCGGACAGCGAAGTCTTAGTAATAGGGTTTCCGTTTTTACCCTTGGGTACGGAACCCTAAAAACAAAACTGATGCAAAATAGTTACAGAGGGTACCCAAGAGGAGTGGTACAAAAAAAGATGGATGATACACCTGGTGACAGCTTTTGGACCTAATGTGAAGGTTGGCTGGTGGGCTGCAATGTTCCCTGCTGCCAAATATAATCTTCGGACTCCATATGGAAGGCAGAGTGAAGCTACCATACAATTTTTCCAAGAAAATCGTCATGAATGTTCACTGCTGATCCTCATCCAACGATACACGATGCCAAGTATGGTCGCGGGTGAGCAAAGAAATTATTTTAGTTCATTAAGTATGATTATCCTAAAAAAGCATTGTATGTATGTATGTAAATACTTTATTGTACATAAAACACAAATAATACAAAAGAAAACAACAAAACAAAAGAGTACAAAGGCGAACTTATCCCTAAAAGGGATCTTTTCAAGCTAACCTAAACAGGAAAGGAAAACTTAAAGATAGGCGAACAGTAATTAATAACAATAATTAATAATTGTCTTTATTTTCTTCACAAGGTTTCCTTTATTCGTATAGATTTTAAGCGCCTTTCCGCAAACTTTGAACAATATTTTGGGGTTGTTCTAATTTGAGGATTTTTTAAACATATAGAGAAGCCAAATGTTTGTAAGCAGCAATCATAGTATGCGAAAGAAAAGTATCAATTCCACCGAGCGACGTTATTTTTTCCTGAAAACATTACAACATACATAAACCAAACAGAATTTCCCGTGAAGGAAATACTGAACACGACTACCTAACTTGCTTACACAGCGAGCTAGCCGCTGTCACTATTAACCTAATCATTAAGACAGAGCCGACTCTCAGCTCTTTTAGCGTCCAGTAATTAAATTCCAACCCCTCCTAGACCCTCGTACCCCCCTTTCCAACGAAGCGTATCTACATAAGTCGGAAAGGGACGCCGAGGGGCTGTCATATTTGATGCGTGAGTTGAATTATTTATCGAACACTGAATATTGTGACAGATATTTTCTTGACATGCCAAACTATTTCATATTTAATGCTGGGAGTTATGTTGTGATTATGTTCAAGGGAGGGCTGAATATTTATGGATATATGTGAACAAGAATGGGGAACTCGCTGAGGGATGGAAAGGTCGAACGCTGAATATCCGCATTATACTTTCACTAGCGTTTACCCGTGGCTTTGCACGCGTAAATCCTTAAATACATCAGTTGAATTTAAATTCCGGGATTTTATTATATTCTCGTGGGAATTCGTAGTATTAGGTTGGCAATGCATCTGCAATGCCCCTGGTGTTCCAGATGTTTATGGGCGTTGGTGATCTGAATATTGTTGTTTTCGATTCGAGTAGAATTTTGATGACAAAATATTTTAGGTCTGGAATTGTAACCATTTTAATGGTAGGTATGCAAAATAATTCGATTTACAATGTGGGTTTCAGTGAAAAACAGCGTTACGGTCGCCACAACATTATGCTCATTCAGGCCCAATTTATACTACCAGATATTTATTATTGTTGTGTTGATCCTTTCTAGTAGTCAAAGTCAAAGTCAAAGTCAAAACATCTTTATTCAATTCAGGCTATAACAGCACTTATGAATGTCAAAAAAAATCTACCACCGGTTCGGAAAAACCTCTGCTGAGAAGAATCCGGCAAGAAACCCAACGAGGTATATATATATATATATAATTTTTTTAAAACAGATTTACAATATTATTAAATGATATGTATACATCACAAGTATTTAACACAACTTTATTTTTAACACACAGTAGGTTCGCTATTTGAAGGGATCGCTAATGCGGATCGGAAATTATTTCCAAATATCCCTGTCCATGATTATAATCATTAACTTTTCTTAGTGTATTTTTTCTATGGATCGAATATGTGTAACTAAATGTTTTGGTCTTTCTCCAATTTTTTTTAAGCAAATCGATGGTTTGTGTTATCAATTTAGCACAAATATGCTTTAGGACTTAATGTGTATGCAGTATGCGCAAAAATGAATAGGAATAAACTAGTAGGTATATGACATTCAAAATTATGCCCACCAAGCATTCAAACAGCAGCCAGTGCCTTATGCTATACAGACCGTGGATCATTCGTGCTTACTTACAGATAATATGATACGTGCCTCCCTGCTCTGGTCTCTCGAGATTTGCAAATTCCTAGACTTGGTATTCTAGTTTAAAATATTTCGTAATATAGTCACAAGATTATTGGACCTCAGGACGCAATATTGTGAGTTTCTCGCTGCACAATCTCGTTCAAAGTAGAGCTTATATGTATATTTAGCTTTGTAAGGTAAATTCTTACGCAAAATTTTAAAGAAATTACAAAATATTCTTGCATGTCCTTTTTAGTAGAGTTTTATACCCAAGGGATGCATATAACTAAAACTCAACTATCTGTCTGTCTGCATGGGCTGTATCTTATAATTCGTATTTAATACTGAGATGGACATAGCTCGAAGAATATGAAAGTTGAAGGGGTAGTGAATGATCCATGAACAAAAACATCCCATGCACAAATCACTCAGCGTCCTTTCCAATCTATCTCCTCCAAATCTCTGAAACTATTCCTAACAGCGCTAAGTCATTGAAATTAACTCCTATATCTCAATTGTTCCGGCTGTCACCGGCTTAGAAGATTTTTTGGTACCTGTTACAGCGAGCTTTATCGGCTGGCACTGTAAGCTCGCTGATATCTGCAGCTTTCGGGTCGGAGCTTTATGGGACACAGCTGATGTAATTGAAGCGGCTGCGTTGCTTGGCAATACGGCACAAGACATTCCACGGCGTTGCGAGTTTAAAATATTGTCGTCATTTCGGCCAGAGTGAGAAGGGCATTGAATGTGGTTCCCACGCAGGGCCAGTGTGGATTGAGCACTACACACGTCATAGAACTTCTTTGCAAATGTGTCTAACACTCGGGCGCTAGCGATCGCATTACCTATCTCTTTCTTTCCTCGTTCCATAACCTGAGTGTGACAATCCAGTAGACAATAATGCCTCTGGTTTTCTCACAATGTTTTTTTCACAGTAAAACTTATCATACATGATTGTCTAAAAAAGAAAGCGTGAGCTCGAACCCACGATCTTCAGATTGAAAGGCCATTAGTAAAACCACTGTGCTACCACGTATTTTAACATCAAACGTACATTGTTCAAATAGGATTTAAAAAAGTCGAAGACAAAACCGTCGAACGTTCATCAAACACTGTATTTATCATCTGTGCCATCGTTTATCCGCCGTGTTTACCAACGCGGGTCAACATTGACACTGCACTGTCTGGGACAAATCGAACCGCTGAAAGCGAGCGTTAAAAAGCCATTGTGTGCTGACTGGGCGATTTTTAAGCTGTGTGCTTCTAATGTTGTTTTTTGTTGTTAATTGGTGCAAATACTTTATCTCTTTCTAGTTTGTTTTATCGATTGAGGGTAAGCTTTTGAACACAGCTGCTGGTTTTCGATTCAAAGCGATATAGTAACCTGCAATAATGATTTATTACTATTGTGCCATTTTGCATTTTAGTACCTATCTACACAGTATAACACAAAATGACTTCCCGCCGTCTGTATAGATGCTTCAGATTTATTTAACAACGCCATACGCTATGGATTTAAGGGAATTTTCGTTAGGTAACTAACTGATCTAGTAATTCTACAGGAAGGTTTAAATATTATAATATAACTCACTTATTATGCAGTGTTAAATGCAGAATAGTTGTATTGCTTTGTATTGTATAACTATTGTATGAACGCGGCGCAGCTGCGCGTTATTAGTTTTGGGAAAGGGAAGAGATTAATGTAGAGTGTGTATACATGCATACGTGTGTGCGTGTGGGCACGTGGGTGTTTATGCTACCAATCGCACCAAGTCATTTAAAACCCCCGACCAACTGATTCGAAAATTTTGATCGCTTAAAAAAGTGTTTTCAATTGCTTATTTTTAATCGTTTGACTGCACAATTCTACGAGTACACAATACTCTCAAGTTAAACTCTCGATATAATTAGCGTTGCCCGTTTCGTAACTCTTCGAGTTAACTTTAACTAATCATCTTAACAGTACTTCGGCCATTAACTCGGAGGAGGAAAGGCTTCTCCCGATTACAGGGCTTGAGCAGAATATTAAATTTAAGCGTCATAAAGTGTTAAAAGTTCGAGTTAGTTTAAAAGGTTTGAGATCGGTTTGATTTCGTTTCGCTTAAACACGGTAGATGTACAATAATTTATAACTAAAGCGGATTATTTTAACTGGCAGTTGAGTTCATTTGATGAAATACAATACTTGTTTGTCTATGTGTCACAACGTTCTCTTTAATTTCGGGCCATAATATAAAATGGCGTACCGTACAAGAGCAAAATCGAAAAACCGGCCAAGAGCGTATCGGACACGCCTGATATAGGGTTCCATAGCCATTACGAAAAAAATAAATAATATCTTTTCTAAAGATTTCGTTTTTTATACGGAATCTTCCAAGTTTAGGCTGCTATTTACTCTTAAACTACTAATAATTCTCAAGCAAACTTAGCCGTTACAGTTTTCCTTGAAAGTTTGATATACTTACTACCATCCTGAATTTTTTCAAATTTTTCCACCCACCGGTTTACATTTTAGAGGGGGGGACGCTCGATTTTAATGAAAATTTGCACTTTAAAGTTGAATATTTCGCAAACAAATCACTGAATCGAAAAATTGAAATCTTAGCAAACCCCTATTGGTTTTAAAATACCTATCCAACGATACCCCACACTATAGGGTTGGATGAGAAAAAAAAAAACACACCCACTTCACGTCTATGGGAGGTACCCTAAAAAAATATATTTTTTATTGTACCATTTGGTACGCATAGTTAACATATATATTCTTGCAAAATAACATCTTCCTAGCATTGATAGTCCCTGAGCAAAGCCGCGGACGGACGGACAGACAGACAGACATGGCGAAACTATAAGGGTTCCGTTTTTGCCATTTTGGCTCCGGAACCCTAAAAATGAGTTAATAAGGGGTAAGTACGGGTAATCTAAGAACTACTGAACCGATTTTCAAATTTCTATGCCAATTAAAAGATAAACTATTCCAATATACGGGTACTATACTTATTTTATCCTGTGAATATATGAATTTCCCGTTGTTTTTCTTAATTCTTTCAATTTCTTAAATAGAATAGCAATGTTCTTCCAACTTGAGCAAAGACAATGAAACAAGCTTTTTTAATCTGAATTAATTTGTGCAATGCAGTTTCAAAAAGGTGTTGCCAGTGTTGCCAGGTGGCAGGCGAAACAAGAATAATCTAATGGAGGAGACTACAAAAGTCTTGTCTGAAAATAAACTGGTCATAATTAAAAGTAGTTAGAACAACAGCGGAAGTTACTTGAAGATGTAAATCAAATAAATAGAAGCTTTTGCGAAGGAGTAGCTAATTGTATTGCATTTTTTGTAACGTGACATTATTTGCTTTATGGAAATTGTCTTGCAAATAAGCTCAAAAAAAGTTACTGACTGTGTTTCGACATTTTAAATAAACATAATTTACAAGCTATTTACGACCTTGACATTCTACTACCTGGTTATTTTACGATCTTGACATTCTACCACCTGGTTATTTTACGATCTTGACATTGTACTACCTGGGCACCTGGACATTTTACGACTTTGACGGAGGGTTATTTAGTTCGCCTAGGTTTTAGATAGGTTTTAGGTTAAATCTTGGAAATTAATTACTTTATTAATTTATTACTTCCAGTGGTCGGATTGACTTGATATTTGGAATATTTTTTGTTCGGTGATTGACAACCAGATGGCCTAGTGGTTAGAGAACCTGACTACGAAGCTTGAGAACCCGGGTTTGATTCCCGTGTCGGGCAGATATTTGTATGAAAAATACCTACGAATGTTTGTTCTCGGGTCTTGGGTGTTTAATATTCATTTAAGTATGTATCTATCTATATAATTATATTTATCCGTTGCTTAGTACCCATAACACAAGCTTTGCTAGGCTTACTTTGGGACTAGGTCAATTGGTTGTCAATCACCGGTTTTTTTTCGAAATCTAAAATTGCAATTCGTCTGCTAGGTAGGTTTGGTTTATGTATGCGAAGCCGAGGATAATGGCTAGTACTTAAATAATCTAATGCATTCACAGAAAACTAATTAAAACCAGTTCTAAATTCTTACCAGTTCACGTAGACGTAACGTCAGGGAGACTCTCAACTCGCCGCCTGACGTCCGAAACTGAATAATTCTGTCGGCGACTTGAACGCCGAATAATTCATTAACCGGTATAGCGCTGCCACATACAAAGCAGGGCGCAGAAGTAGTAGAAAAAGATTAAGCAGTTGATAAAAAAAACGCTCAGGTTGGGAAACTCGCGGACATAGAGGCTGAGCTTCAAACATGGTCATGATAACCAGATAACCGTTGTGGGGAGAAAGATCGAGTGGTTACCATGAACCGGAAGGCGAAGCGTGGCCTAACAAGAACATGAGAGTTGCGGGCAACCCGTGGGCAAGTGACGAGTTTGTCGTTCATTGTGGCATTCTATGGACAGGCCTTTGGGACGTCTTCCAGTTGATGATACGGATACCGTCACTACGTCAGTCAATAGGTGATCATGCCACTGGTGTTTGTCAAAATACTGGGAGCTCATTTGAGGTCCTATCCCGAAGCTAATATGCGTTGATAATAATGATTCGTGTTTTTGTTTGTTTTAACAAACAAGTACAAACTCTCTCTTCACAGTTTGTCAAAGCGTGTCAAAGCCAAATGGCCCCGCTGCTTTCTACCTGCAGCTGTGAACAGTTTGATAAACTAATTAGTAAGTGGACGTCCAAATAAATTGCGTTCGCTGCAAACTGAACTCGCTGTCCGCTGTCGCTGTGCTCGAATGTTAGTTAGATATCCATTTTGTTTACTTTGATTATTCGTCTGTTATAATGTGTTTTAGATTTGGCGCGTAATATTGAATTCTAGTTATAATTACAAAAGTTTGTAAATAACTTAAAATCTTGATGACAAAACAATTTTTAGGCTAAATCTACATGTAAAACTTATAAAGGATTGAAATTCAAGATTATTTAGGTAGAGTGATTCAAGACATTAGAGTGAGAAAGACTTACTAGCTTGTTTCGTCACACGCTAATAACGTACTGCGTAAAACAAATTAAGCATTTAAGAAAGAGACAAAATATACAGCGTGTATTTTTGATACTAAGTACCTCAAACTGTAACCAGACGAAGATTTAAGTGCTGTGAACCGATATCAAAACAAATTGTTAATTTAAAATTAACTACCTGAGTGTAATTGAAATATTTTGGAGCAGCAATGTAATGCGTACAATAATTTGATACGAGAGAGAAGCGTTCTGTGACAGCTGTCACGTCAACAAGTGCGACGTTTTGAAAAACAAAGTAGTGATACATTGCATAATAATTAATTTTGTAAGGAAAATAACAAGTATTTTTTTTCTAAAACCTTAAAATGCGATTATTAGGGCCTTCACTAACTGCGCTTAAAGTTTGAGGTAGTATCAAAAATACTCGCTGTATATTATACATTTTCAAAAAAACCCTTGAAATGAAATTTTTAACCAAATTATCTTTTTCTTCGCTAAACATTAGCTGCATCTGTCTATATTTATCAATATTATTCAGGTGTTATTATAAACCGTACTTTGAATTTTGATCTTCTGTAAGCAGCCAGTTTGCGCACCACAGAGATTTGCAATGTTACAGTCTAAGTCCTTAAACTGAACTACTTAAACTCTGTCTAGAAAACTGAACCGGTGTGGAACCTTTTCATAATCAATTTCGATATGATTTCTTTGGCAAATGTATGGAATGTCAGCATGATAATTAGTAGCACAAAGGTTCCACATTAGTACGTGATTCAGCTCCCTCAACTGTACAACGGCACACTGTGTACATAACATAGGCCATCAAAATAAATCTTCTAGGAAAAGCTCTTTGCCATTTACAGAAAAAGGTAATAAATTCTTATAAGTGTAAACAGAGACTTAACAACTTTTTACATCATAGTCACTTCACGTCGGCCATTCATCACGCGCGATGAATGCGACAGGGTCCCAGCCGGGCGGCCATAAGGAAGCGTAACAACCCTTTCGGATTAAGCGAACAAGGGAAGCCCCTCAGGACGGAGTAACTCTTTAATTTATCGCGTCACGTACCTAGCGAGGCTTGGGAGCGGCTGGCTCATAGAAATGCTTTTGAAAATTAATAATAAAGTAGAGGTCCGAGTGCTGGTCAGTGTTCTAGTAGATGCCAACGCATCTTTGATTTTATGTCAGCAATAGAGGTGACATATATTGGGCATTATTATGTTAAGCACTAGGACATTTTCATCATCAATCATCATCATCCCAGCCTATATACGTCCCACTGCAGGGCACAGGCCTCCCCTCAGAATGAGAGGGCTTGGGCCATAGTTCCCACGCGGGCCCAGTGCGGATTGGGAACTTCACACACACCATTGAATTGCTTCGTAGGTTTGTGCAGGTTTCCTCACGATGTTTTCCTTCACCGCAAAGCTCGTGGTAAATTTCAAATGTAACTCCGCACATGAATTTCGAAAAACTCAGAGGTGCGAGCCGGGTTTGAACCACGACCCTCTGCTTGAGAGGCGATGGGTCAAACCACTAGGCCACCACGGCTTACAGGACTTACTTTAGGACATTTTGCATTTGATTATTTATGTTAGCATTGTAAGTCCTATTTTACACTTGAAACAGAGGATTTTATCCCAGTTCAGGTATGTGTATTATTTTCATTTAAGTATACTGTGTTTGTTTAGCCTACATTATGTAAAGTTAATAAATATATTATTATTATTATTTACCTTTACCACTATCATCATCCCAGCCTGTTTACGACCCATGGATCGTATGGCTTATTATTAAATACAACCGTTTTAATTTTCAATACATAGTGTCCCAAGACCATGCTACATGGAGGGAAAGTATCTTAAACATTGTAGATAGACAATTTTACTGAAATAAATAAATATATATCATGGGGCACTTGACACCAATTACCTAGTCCCAAACTAAGCAAAGCTTGTACACTAGGCAACGGATAAACATACTTGTATAGATAAATACATACTTAAATACATATTAAATATCCAAGACCCGAGAACAAACATTCGTATTATTCATACAAATATCTGCCCTATATGCCTGCTGGGATTCGAACCCGGGACCTCAAGCTTCGTAGTCAGGATCTCTTACCACTTGGCTCACCGACGACCGGGTCAGACTTCATTTTGATTTTGAAAACAATTTTAACTGCATTCAAAGATTTTTCAATAATAACCTGTCTGAAATATATAAGCAGTATAACCTGGAGCTTGCAAATGCAAACTTAATCTTTATTAATCATTTCATTTGACAAATAAAAAATACGTCCGTGATAAAATTCCAGAGGAATGTCACTCACAAAGCCCTTTTGTTATGGACAGGCTTTGTCCCAATGGTAGACATTTGTGTGGTAGCCGGCAACGACCTGTAGGACCTGTTTGTATGAGTTTTTAACGCCCGCCGGTTTTAGGAAGGTAAGATGGTTTTTTTTATAGCTGCTCGAGCTAAAAGTGCCATTTGTACTGTTTTTGGTTTACTAATCTGATGAAACAATTCATTTTAACTAAATAAATAGACCGTATACGAAGAAAGAAAAGAAAGAAAGAAAGAAAACATTTATTCGTGACATTAAAAAAGACAGCAACAATGATAAAAATAAAATAAAAAATTGTTACGTATGCATGTCACGAAATGGTCCCGAATCAGCATTCTGCCAAGAAGTAGTGCTAGTGGCGAGTTATTCGCACGCAACACACAAAAAAAAAAGATTTTACCAATAATTATATTTACCTATATACAGGCTGTCCCAGAAGTACCACGTTATTTATTTGATTCGTTTCTAGTAATTTTTTTCATGGCAGATGGTTAAAGTTAAAATTCATGTTTTTGAGACAATTTAAATCAGGATTAATGAAGTTTTTTTTCAGCATTTTATGGTAGTTACTGACAAAATAACACACTGCACTTCTGAAGTAACTATTCACGATTCGATACACATAAAAAACTGTTATTAAAAGCTTTCCAAGTCGATGCTGGTACTAAAAATGTCAAGACAAAGGGGAGTATCCCCAAAAATCTTTATTTCGGTAATAACTCGAAAACCGTGCAACTTTTACTGGGGTCATGTTAGGTTGGTTAGGTTCCTCTTGAGCTGGCCTACCTCTGGTGTCACTGTGACGTGGTACTTCTGGGATATACAAGTCACTCACAAACTTATTTATGTACTATAAGTACCTATGCTCGAAATGTCATTGTTTCGGAATAATCTGTGGTGCTTTATAAAAGTGTGCTCGGATGAATAGCCAAACAATCACTTTTTAACTATAGTACACATTTCCATCCATCTTTGCCTATATACGTCCCACTGCTGGGCACAGGCCTCCTCTCAGAACAAGAGGACTTGGGCCATAGTCACATGCACCATTGAATTGCTTCGCAGATTTGTGCAGGTTCCCACACGATGTTTAAATAGCTAGTGGTTTGACCTATCGCCTCTCAAGCAGCGGGGGTTCAAACCCCGGCTCGCACCTCTGAGTTTTTCGAAATTCATGTGCGGAATTACAGTTGATATTTACCACGAGCTTTGCGGTGAAGGAATTCTTTCATGCTTATTCCGAAATCCTGACAAAGTAGGTACTCATTGAGAAACCAAACTCAACACGAATGAAAATAAACCAAAATTACAACTCTCGCGCCGGCCATAAACAAAATATGGAAACAGGCATCGGAAGCGCAAAAAGTAATATAAATACAATCTAAGGCTGTATCGCGCAGTGAGAAGTGGCCTCCGGGGGCTGTAACGGGCCGGACACGACCACGCGCGATCGGCGGCGCGGCGAGCGTATGCTTTTCATTGTGCGACTGAGGCCGTTAAAAATATATGTATATTTTTAGGGTTCTTGAGCCAAAATGGCAAAAACGGAACCCTTATAGTTTCGCCATGTCTGTCTGTCCGTCCGCGGCTTTGCTCAGGGACTATCAATGCTAGAAAGCTGTAATTTTGCACGGATATATGTAAACTATGCCGACAAAGTGGTACAGTTAAAATTAAAAAAAAAAAATTTTTTTAGGGTACCTCCCATCGACGTAAAGTGGGGGTGATTTTTTTCTCATTAAATTCTATAGTGTGGGGTATTGTTGGATAGGTCTTTTAAAACCATCATGGGTTTCCTAAAACGATTTATCGATTCAGTGATTTGTTTGCGAAATATTCAACTTTAGTGCAAATTTTCATTAAAACTGAGCGCCCCCCCCCCCTCTAAAATCTAAACCGGTGGATGCAAAAATTTGAAAAAATTCAGGATGGTAGTAAGTATATCAAACTTTCAAGGAAAACTATAACGGCTAAGTTTGCTTGAGAATTATTAGTAGTTTATGAGTAAATAGCAGCCTAAGGTATAAAATATACCTAAACTCTGAAGATTCCGTGTAAAATACGAAATCCTTAGAAAAATATTACTTAATTTTTTCGTAATGGCTACGGAACCCTATTTTGGGCGTGTCCGACGCGCTCTTGGCCGGTTTTTTTTATACAATATAGGCTTGCGTTTGGCCGCAATCACGTCTGATGGAAAGCGAGGATTAGGCCTACGATGGAGCACGCTTGCCTAGTAAATGCTCATTCACCCTAGACTTGAAAGCGGCCAAATTGTAGTGTTCAGGAAACACAGTCGCAGGCAGAGAATTCCACTCCTTTGCTTTGCGGTTGATGAAGGAAGAGCGAAAACGCTTTGTGCGGACTTTGGGAATACTGACAACGTAAGGGTGGAGACCCCGACTACTTCTGGTCCTGTGGAAGAAAAGAGCAGGTGGAATAAGGTCGTAGGTGAATATCATTCAGGTATTGCCGTGGTGGCCTGTAAGCCGTGGTGGCCTAGTGGTTTGACCTATCGCCTCTCAAACAGAGGGTCGTGGGTTCAAACCCCGGCTCGCACCTCTGAGTTTTTCGAAATTCATGTGCGGAATTACATTTGAAATTTATCACGAGCTTTGCGGTGAAGGAAAACATCGTGAGGAAACCTGCACAAACCTGCGAAGCAATTCAATGGTGTGTGTGAAGTTCCCAATCCGCACTGGGCCCGCGTGGGAACTGTGGCCCAAGCCCTCTTGTTCTGAGAGGAGGCCTGTGCCCAGCAGTGGGACGTATATAGGCTGGGATGATGATTGACGATTGCAATTGGTGACCGTATTATCCAAAGCCCGAGCGCTTGTGATTACATTCACCATCGCTTACTATCCTCAAGCTACACCGTGTGATAGAAAGAAATGGTGAAAATGATTATGGTTTCGAGTTCATTAGACACCACTGCTTAGTATGAACATAGTAGCGCGACTCGGTAGCGGTCGCCGGTCGCGGACGCCAACATTGGGATAGTTTTATGATTGTAAAACAGTTACTTGAACCATACGGGTCTACCTACGATATATTTTTTAGTTTGTTCTTTTTTCGAAATGTACTCTTTTTCAAATCGCATAATTCCCTTAAATATCTATTTTTAAAAACATATCAGAATGTTGACTAGAATTATACTGATTTGACACCATGTCGCGACCGTGATTCACATTTTTACTTTTTTTTTCTCTCCCCATCGTAATGTCACGAATTAATGTTTTATTTCTTTCTAAAAAGTCGGCTACGCACCAGTGACTTCCAAAAAGTCAGGAGTGTCTATGAGTAGCAAAGATTGTGTACTATTAGGGCACAACCAAAGAGAGTGCTAGTTTGTCTACGAGTAGTTTGCTATGTAAAAGAGTGTTACCTACGATTTTATGCTATAAAGTTACTCGCTAGTTACCTGGTAGCACACACAATGAACAGGGAAATCAAAATTTATATAGTTAATTGTGTGTAATAACAATATATAATTAATTGTGTGTAAAAAAAGCCGTGGTGGCCTAGTGGTTTGACCTATCGCCTCTCAAACAGAGGGTCGTGGGTTCAAACCCCGCCTCGCACCTCTGAGTTTTTCCAAATTCATGTGCGGAATTACATTTGAAATTTACCACGAGCTTTGCGGTGAAGGAAAACATCGTGAGGAAACCTGCACAAACATGCGAAGCAATTCAATGGTGCGTGTGAAGTTCCCAATCCGCACTGGGCCCGCGTGGGAACTATAGCCCAAGCCCTCTTGTTCTGAGAGGAGGCCTGTGCCCAGCAGTGGGACGTATATAGGCTGAGATGATGATGATGAATAACTATATTACCGACGGTGCTGGCTGAAAATCAGCGCTGGGGCGTCTTTAACATCTCAGCATAATGAGAGCCAGTGTCCGCTTCACACCGCAACGACACATACTATTTTACTAACTACACTATAGTGTGGTTTTCTCTATTGTTGGGTTGTGAATAACCGTACTTCTTTATCGTTCGCCGCGCCGGCGGGTCGCGTGTAATTTTATTACCTACTGTTAGGGTAAAACTTTATTCACAGAGCGGCAGAGAGGTGCACATCAAGGCAATACTAGACTCTGCTTCACAGGTCTCCTTGGTCACCAGCCAAGTAATAGAAACATTAGGGGTCACCCCAAATAAAGACAATCTTAACATTGTGGGTGTTAGTAATAATAATAACACTGCTAAATATTCTATCCCATTGGAGATATATTCATTAGCCACGCCTTATAAGGTGAACGCCAACTGTCATGGTAGTCGTAACCGGGTTGTTAAGGCTCGGAGGTGGTGGCTAGCACAACGTTCGCGCCGAAAGTTTCGCTCTTACGGTTTTACTACGAACTGTTTGCGTTTTAACGGTGGCTTATTGATTTATGAGTGAGCGTCGGGTTTAAGGGAGCAACTTACGGTTGTTTATTTGTCTGGTTCAAAGGAATAAGAAGAATGCGTGATGTAACAACATTGGATTATCATTTAATTGTAGCATTTGGTGTAACTCTACATCCATTCCTTGCTAATAATGTACTTAAATGCAAAAGTATGTATGTGTTTTACTTTTGATTTTAATGAAATTTGGTCTAACATTGCGAGTTGATTAAAAGCTTTTGATAAATTATCTCTAACTTCAAGAGTTGTTTTATGTGTAAATTAAATCTAAAACTAGTCAGTTTATTGATTATTTTTGCGGACAGATTAATCTTTTAATTGCAAAAGCCAAATAAATTATTTTAAAATTATCAAAGGTTTTTTTTTTACTTTCTTACATCTAACGCAAAAAAGAAGGGTGTTATAAGTATGACGCGCCTGTGTCCCTATGTGTGTGGCATCATAGTTCCCAAGCAGATGGATCGATTTTGGCATTTTGCAAATTGAAAGCCAGCTTAAAAAATATATGTAGTTCTTACCTAAATTTCACTCATAAACCCGGATTTTTAATCCCATGGAAAAAATGTAAACAAAGGTGTTGCCGTCATCAAAAAACATTTTCAATTCAAGATATTTTATTCTTTCCACATTTGCCAGAAATCGATTTCCCATTAAAAAACTGTATTTCTTAATCAAGATAAAATATTTTAATTTACTGATGAAAATCTTTACTTTGGCATTTACTTCGCTTTGATATATTAATTTACAAAGAGAGTACTGTTTTCGTATGCATAATTTATTTATTGTCCTGGTATTACACCCGGGTTTTTAAGCTGTGGGCCGCTTGACGCGAGACGTCACTCAATGCACCAACATTCGAGAATGAATTCGTAATCGTTATTCAGTGACTCTTGTTATGTTATTTTTTTTACTGTCGACATTGTTGTTATATTTTTATTGTAGTTAAGTTGTTCATTGTTACGTTTTTCGTTCATTTTTGTATGAAAGGCTAGATTGGTTTTTTGGAATCTTTTTGTATTTTTTTTTTATTTCAATTCCAAATTTTTACTTTTCCGGTCCGAGTACTTCTCGGTCAAAAGAGGACTTGTAAGTTGTCTCCCGTAAAAACGCCTATTTTTATCGAAAATAGAAAAAAAACATGGCAACAACAGAACTTTATATAATATTTCTAGCGGGCCCATACCTTGAAATCCCCTAAAATGTCACTTTGACAATGACGAAACTTCGTTTACATTATTTCCGTGGGATTAAAAATCCGGGTTTAGGTTAAGCCGTTAAGAGACATTGAACTTTGAAATAATAAAGACGAGATTTTTCATATTTTCTAGGTTGTTTTATCTAAATTATAATTATTAATTAACGCGCGCCATGACCAATTAAACCACCATGTTTACCAGACTTTTAATTAGTTGGCGTAGCGTGACACCCCGAAGCTGCGAGCTATGACTGTACAAGCTTGATATCGGAGACGCTGCGTTGGCACGCGACCACCGCACGGTAGATATGCTGACACGCAAACTTTTACTATCGGTCAATCAACTTTTGTTTTGTTTGACATTCTGTCCCGTTGTCCAAAAAAAAAATACAAAAGTGACAGATTTTCTTTAAAAAAAAACTGTTAAACTGGAGATGAGGAAGCTCAAAGTCACTTTGATGGCTATGGAGAGGTCTATGCTCGGGGTTTTTCTGCGGGGTAGAATCAGAAATGATGATATCCGCGGTAGAACTAAGGTTACCGACATAGACATTTTTATTTAAAAACAGATTTTCTAGCAATGGTTCTTTGACATGTTTTATCAAAATCGGTTCAGTCGTTTTTGAGATATTGAACTTTGAAGTGACAAAATCGGGGGGTTTCCAACTTTTTGTTGGTTAGGTTCTAAAGAATAACCAGTGGACATAACCATGGCAACGAATTATAAGATAAAGTCGATAGACCCATACACTAAATTTTACCCGCGGCTGCGCATAAATGATTGAATCCAGTTCCACATCCAAATTCCGGGCTTTCTACGGAGTTCTAAGGGTCTTCCCAAAAATTACATTCAGAACATAGCGTTAAAAATTTTGAGATCTCAAAGAAATATTGGAATAAAAATATGCGACACTTGATTTTTGAACGAATCTAATGATACCTCGTATGCTGAAAATCGTCTAGCTGTTTAGGCTACAGGTAGGGGACTAAAGAAATATACACACATACATATGCTGGAAAAACTAACCCTCCTTTGGCAGTTAAGAAAAGAAAAGCCTATAATTTAATTTTGAAATTTTATTACGATTTTTTAAATATATTCGCACGCTTCAGCCAGTAAAACACCGTTTTCATTTACACCGCCATGTTTCATAAGTTGATGTAGCGTGATACCTCGAAGCTCTAAGCGTGGCGAGTTATGACAGCACAAGCTTGATGCCCCGGATACGCCTGCGTTTGAACGCGACCGCACGCGACCCTGGCACGCGATTCTGCCTGCTCGCTGAACATTTTACTAGTACATCAACAAGTTGCTTAATAAACGTCAAATTTAATCTTGTTTACTTACAACTGTTGTTGAACCTTGGACGCAAAAAGAGGGGTTGAAGTCAAAGTCAAAGTATCTTTATTCAATTCAGGCTATAATAACAAGCAATTATGAATGCCAAAAAAATCTACCACCGGTTCGGAAAGAATCTCCGTTGAGAAGAATCCAGCGAGAAACTCAAAGAAACTCATGTTCGCAAAGTTATTTAATGATATATATACATCATTGGGTATTTTAACACAACTACTTTTTTAACACATAGATTTGCTATTTGGAGTAAGGATCCCTAATGCGGATCGGAATTATTTCCAAATATCCCTGTCCATGATATAATCATCCATCAATCATCTGCATGTTATAAGTTTGACACCAATATCTGTCTGTCTATCTATCTGTAGCATTGTATCTCTCAAACAGATGGTCCGATTCCAATGCGATTTTTTTAGTTTTTGTTTTAAGGTACAAGAACCCTAACAAAAGACAAATGAGTTACTTTGAGAGAATGTTCTGGGCTCAGTGCTTAACCCTGACCGTCGAAGTAACATTTATTCATTTTGCATATCACATTGATGCATAGCAGTTGTTACAATTCGGTATTACCACATGTGACGCCCTGCAAGGGCACAGCAACATGAGAGTGGTTACTTACAATATATCTCTCAACAATTTTAAAGACATATCAGTTGAACGAACGTTTTTATTTCCAGTTCAAAAGCCTCTCCTCCGTCCTAATACAAATACAGCATGATTCAATAGCAACCGTCAATATTTGTTCGGCAGTCTCATAACAATCAATATTGTTCCGTTCTGCAGACAGAACTATCGGTACTGTAGACTTCGTAGAGGGTCTACGGCGTAGCGCTTCGTAGCTCTACGAAGTGGGTCAATCATAATGAAGTGGTTAGCGTCGTAAAATGAAGTGTATTGGTTACATTAGATACATCATCATCATCATCATCATCATGTCAGCCGAAAGACGTCCACTGCTGGACATAGGCCTCCCCCAAGGCTCTCCACTCAGACCGGTCTTGTGCTTTTCGCATCCACCGCGATCTCGCGATCTTAACCAAGTCGTCGCTCCATCTTGTTGGAGGCCTACCGACAGCTCGTCTCCCGGTCCGCGGACGCCATTCGAGAACCTTCTGACCCCATCGGCCATCAGTCCTGCGAGCAATGTGCCCCGCCCACTGCCACTTCAGTTTCGCAATTCTTCGGGCTATGTCGGTAACCTTAGTTCTACTGCGGATATCATAATGTCTGATTCTATTCCGCAGTGGAACCCCGAGCATAGCTTTCTCCATAGCTCTCGCATAGTATGAAGAATGTTTATTTTAAAAGCTTTTATTTAACTTGCAATGTATCTTGTATATATCTATGTATGTGCGGGTCAAATCTTGCAAGTTCAATTTGACCCACTTCCAGTAGTCTGATTGTCTTGAAATTTGGCATACTTATGTAAATTGCGCGACAATACAATAATCTGGCAGTGTCATTGTGGTAGTCCGGCCAGGATCGTCTCCGCAGGACGGAACTCTTCAACGGTTAATGATATCGACTTGAAATTTGGTATGCAAATGTAGTTTGGGTGACAATGCAAGTATAGTCAACAAAAATACAGTCTGCAAAAGAAGATTTTATTAAAAATTGAATTTTGACTAAAAACTTATTATACCTCAAACACACACAGTCAAGATTACAGAATTTTATAAAATCAGTCAACTTTAAATGAAACTTTTTGTAATATCTGTCTGCACTGCAGTAGCGCAAAAGGGCCGTGGTTCAGTGGTCAAATAATCAATCACTTGTGATTACATATTTGGTATGGTATCAAAATTTTATCTCTTAATAGAACCTTCCACAGTAGAACTAAGGTTACCGACATAGCCCGAAGAATTGCGAAACTGAAGTGGCAGTGGGCGGGGCACATTTCTCGCAGGACTGATGGCCGATGAGGTTAAAAGGTTCTCGAATGGCGTCCGCGGGCCGGGAGACGAGCTGTCGGTAGGCTTTCAACAAGATGGAGCGACGAGCTGGTTAAGATCGCGGGATCGCGGTGGATGCGGAAAACACAAGACCACGCGGTCTGAGTGGAGAGCTTTGGGGGAGGCCTATGTTCAGCAGTGGACGTCTTTCAGCTGACTTGATGATGATCTCTAAATAGTTACATCAATTCTACACTAGTACTCTAATTAAGATTGGTTTTTTGGAATCTTTTTTTAATTCCAAATTTTTACTTTTACGGTCATCCCGTAAAACCTAAATTGAAAATACAAACTGAAATAAAGATGCACAGAAAAAACAGAAAAATAAGACCATCACAGGTCCTCGGTAATCCGTACCGCGTGCTATACCGCTACACCACTGATGGTCAACGGTACCGACACGAATTTCCCCTATGCACCTCATATCTCAGCTTGTTTGTTTCTTACTTAGTCACTTAAGCAGTGACGCTAGCGACATCTATGCCGTAGCCCTCATCGAGAAACTTTGATGGTCCTTCAGTGATGGTCTTATTTTTCTGTTTTTTCAGCATCTTTATTTCAGTTTGTATTTTCAATTTAGTACTCTAATCTCTATATGCCTACCTGTGTTTTTGGTACTGCGCACTAGTGCTGATGTTCAATAGTGATTGTAAAGGTATTGCGTAGTTCCCGCGGGTACACAATCAAAGAACTATTTTCAAACAAAGTCGTAGGTAACAGCTAGTTTTTCATAAAGCAAACTTGAAATTAACAGCATGTCTTGCGTGGTAAGCTTATTACAAAATATTGAGAGCACTCAAACCGGTGCGGAGCAGGTTATTTGCTCTGCCAAGAATAGACGCGTGGGCCGCTGTCAAAATGTCACAGCAATGATAAATTCATGAGTTTGGTGAGGGTAATAATAGCAGGAAAGAGGTTGGGGATTAAATGAGGGCTCTACGTAGCTGCGATATGATACTTGTATGCGACGTAGAACATGGTTGGTTTCTCTTTCGTTTGTTTTAAGGCTGGCTACATCAATGAAAGACAACTCGCCGAATCAACTGGTCAGGCACAGGCTTATTCTCAGGATCTCCTAACTAAATAGATAACTTCAAAAGCATTCCAATACGTGTCAAAACGATTAAAAAGTAATTAGCTATCGACCGCCCTAATATTATTATACTAATGTAAATAATCAGAATTTAATCACGCATAGGAAATTTGATGCCGAATTAACTAAATCGCATTGCTTTGGAAGCGTGACGGCGAAATTGATTTCATATTTAATGAGCCAATCAGCGCCCTCCGGTCGCGGTAAAAACCAAATGAGGCTACAAGCCGATTAATATGCTAAATTATTTCGTTAAACCTGCTAACCTGCTAGTAATTTTATGAAACAATCGCGCCAAATTTTGAGTGGAGTGCCCTAAAGTGGAACGTTGATAAGGTGTCCGGAATAACAATAAGAACTTCAGAAGTTGATCCACGGAATGTTAGTTTGAACCCTATTTTTCTTAGACATATGTGTGATTTTGCACCCCCGACGCATAAACAAGGGAGTATACTCGTAAGTTTGATGCCAATGTATGTCTGTGAAATCGTAGCTCTCAGATGGATCGATTTCGATGCAGTTTCTCTTCGTGAAAGCCCTCTCGTGAATTTTTCTCTCCTTGTGGTGTTTCTTAGCTATGTTTTATTAAAATCAGTTATGCTGAATAGCAATGCAATTAGTCAGCAAAACCTTCTAGTAATGTTTTTTTTTTATAAAATACTAATTCTTGCTTTATTTGTCCAATACTCTAGTATTTGCTTACAATAAGCCATTTTTCTGCGTAAAATCACTCAAAAAAAATCTAGCACAGAAAGCTTTTAGTTCCTAATTATTCTCGATATCAGAACGGTAGTAGGTACTTGAGTTTCCGCCAATCGAGTTACGCCTCTCGACCGATCCCCGATCAAATATTGGACCAATCTTTCTCAGATTTGCATTTTAATTTGGCGAGTAGGAAATTTTGAATAGTTATGAATTTCGAGTGTCTCTGAAATGAGACTTGTGGAAAGGTAGAGTCGTTTGAACGTATCTTTTTATCCTGTCACTTCACAAGAAATATTATTTGTATGTGAAAATAGTAGCTAAAAAGATATAGACATAATAATGTTTTGCATTATTTAGATATACAAACAAGCAATGGTTTATTATATAGAACTCGGTGACTCAATACTTAGTCTCATTTTCCTCATTATTACACTTTAAGCAAAGCCGGGGCTGGCAGTTAGATAGTAAAAATACAAATAATGTGGTCATTCTAAAAATCCACGTTTTCTGTTGCAAAAAAAACATGACATTTATCAAATTTTTATATACAAATCAGAAAAATTGAGGACATAGGGCATAACCACTAGCCTACCAAGGCTTTTAAAGTAGCATATTTAAGTAGAACCTAAATACCCATTAAATATAGTCACCCTTTTTCAATACAAAAACCCTGTGATAGTATTCGTACCTTCCTACATAACAAATCTACTATGCGACCCATAAAGCCGAAGTAGACAGCTCCCAGTAAACAGGTTCCTCGAGCTCATTACTTAATTAGCGAGATGCTATTAATTTGCGAGACTGTATTAGCATCGGGTCCGACTGTACTGAATTAGTTATGCTCTTTCAAAAGGAAACACGTTTTTAGGAACATTTCGTTTAGGCACTTGTCCCACCGCCGACGATGAGCGAGAAGCGAGCAGAGCGAGTAACTAGAAACGAGTGGGCGAGCAGTAAAAAGCGAGTGTTCGAGCACGATGGGCGATTACTCGCTCCACTCGCTCGAGCCGGGCGACCGCCAAGCTAATAGCGCTGAGCGAGTATCGCTGAGCTATTTTATAGCTCAGCGAGTTTTATAGCTCTTGTCGCTGCGACAAAAGATGTAAGAGCGAGTTCTCGCCGGCAGTGTGAACCGCCAGCGATCAACTATTAATATATATGTCTCTTTTACTCACACAGGATCTTATATCTTTTGTTCGTTTCTTGAGCGAGAAAATAGTCGATAGCCAATCGTTTCCTCGCCGGCGGTGAGACAAGTGACTTACTTTGCTCACCGTGATAAAGGCGACGTAGGTTTTGTTCGTAATTTTATCACGGAGAAAATGGCCGTGCTCTGGCAGTTCCCGTCGTTCCGTTCCTCTGACACTTATACTATTTAATACGAGAGTGAGAGGGACGGTACGATACGAACGTGGATATTCGAATTTCGTAGTAGCCCCCCAGATTTTAGAGTAGGACGGACGCATCACTTACCGTGAGTATCGTAGAACATGCCGTCTCTGTTTGTTTTGTTCGAATAGACGGAGACGGCATCACATTTATCCGTCAAATTAAATTAATCATGGTGGTGAAACAGCGCCTAAGAGACCGGATGTGCGAATGGGCAGCGCTCTCTATGGCCAACTACAAACTCTGCACTTCAGCACTGTTGTGTGGAAGGAAGGGGGAAAAAACAACACGGTTTTTCCCAAGAAAGTTGTCAAAAAGGTTCGCTACTGAAACAACCGACTCTGATAGCGCCTACAGACTCACGCGAGAAGTCTCGGCGAGAAGTCTTGCCGAGGAAATTGCACGAAAACCGAGAAGGCATCTACACTCCCGACCTTCTCATTTGCATTCTCGATCGTTATCCGGAATGGACGACATTGCAGACATTAAGTCCACGGTCGCACTGAGACCGAACTAGAATGTAATACCGTTCTCGTGTCTCGCCCGAGAAACCCTTTGAAAATACCGACACCGATCGGAGAACAGGCGAGCGCGAGAACGAGACGGCGAGAAAGTGACATTCACGCTTCTCGGGTGTTCTCGGGGGGTTCTCGGCGTGAGTCTGTAGACGCTATGACAAGAGTGTAGTAACATAGAAAAGAGAAATCAATATGAACTCTAAGTATTTTGATACAATCTTTAGTAAAATCGCAAATTATGATTTTTAATGTATTGTTAGGACATTACTAGCAGTGGATTTTTCTGCCAAGTGTACAGTTTCGACAAACCTAACTTTGTAAGATATTTCGACGACCTGGCGAAACTACTGGCACAGGAACCTTGAAATTTAACAGACGTTTCTTGAAGATCAGAGAGGTGCACTATGAACTTTGTTAAAACTCTCAATTGATAGGCAATAGGAAGGTAATAAAGCTATAGATTTTTAGTTTGTTTTTTTAATTGATAAATATTTCAGCTTGATACAACCACGTATTCCTGAAAAAAAATCATCTTGAAATACAGACAGATTGACAACAAAATGATCCTACTAATATTATAAATGCGAAAGTTTGTGTGTGTGTGTGTGTGTGTGTGTGTGTGTGTGCGTGCGTGCGTGCGTGCGTGCGTGCGTGCGTGCGTGCGTGCGTGCGTGCGTGCGTGCGTGCGTGTGTGTGTGTGTGTGTGTGGATTTAGATGAAATTTGGTATGTAGATAGCTGGACATCTGGAATAACACATAGGCTATTTTTTATTCCGATATTCCCACGGGATAGGGATACAATCCCATGGTCCATGTGAACCAATTTAAGAACCGGCTCGACCAACACATTAACAATACAAAAAATACTTAACCAAGGAACAGCTAGATACAGGCACCTATCAGTTGCCTGCCTGATAATTTATATAATAATAATAATAATTTTATAAAATCCCGGAATTTCAATTGTACAAGATCGAATAGTTTACGCGTGCGAAGCCGCGGGTAAACTCTAGTATATCTATAAGGGTTCAGTTTTTTTTCTTTTTGAGGTATGGAATACGAAAAATCAACGGTAAGTATATTTCATCATAGGTAAGTAGTATATTTTAGACTAATTTTTAGACAAATTTAAATAAGTAAGATCTTCATCATCATCATCATCATCATGTCAGCCGAAAGACGTCCACTGCTGGACATAGCCCTCCCCCAAGGCTCTCCACTCTCACCGGTCTTGACATTTCCGCATCCACCGCGATCCCGCGATCTTAACCAGGTCGTCGCTCCATCTTGTTGGAGGCCTACCGACAGCTCGCCTCCCGGTCCGCAGACGCCATTCGAGAACCTTTTGACCCCATCGGCTATTAGTCCTGCGAGCAATGTGCCCCGCCCATTGCCACTTCAGTTTCGCAACAAGTAAGATCTTAGAGCCTTGGATTCTTATTCCATTAGCGAACAGATTTTTTCAAATTACAAAAGTCATCTCAAATTGACATCTCGTCTGACAGCGACACCAATCGGTTATCAGTGTCCTAAAAGAGCATTTTATATCGCAACAGGTAAAATAACGCCTATCAGGTACTCCGACATTCTTCAATATTCCCCATTTCCTTTGACTCGAATTCGGAAGTTTGACAAAAATGTTATCACAAAAGAAAGGTAATTTCTGAAGATCTGAGGAAGTAATGCTAAAAAGCTTTTTTGTGAATGAAAACTGTCATTTTTTGGGTACCGTCGTGTAAGCGCGAGGGTCTTTTGTGGCGATATTTGCGACATTGCTCGAGTTGACTAGTGATAATCTTTACTCACATTATTCATGCGGAATTAACTGTCTGTTTCGTGGTTTTGATCACTTCAACTGTAACATTAAACCTTAATGAGGTAGAAGAGATTTAGCGACCACATACATTGATTTGGAAATTGAACCTTATGGTTTTAATAATAAGTCACAATATACATTCCAATTATTGAAAATATGCTTTTAAAATATCTTTTGTCAGGTATGTATTGGGTAGCTGCTTTTGATTCTGTGGTAGTATGCTCCAATGGTTAATGAATACTTCTCGTTGAGTTTCTTGCCGGATTCTTCTCAGCAGAGGTTTTTCCGAACCGGTGGTAGATTTTTTTTGACATTCATATGTGCTTGTAGCCTAAATTGAATAAATATATTTTGACTTGACCACCAGGTGGACTGACGTCAACGTGAGAGTAGCGGGAAACCGGTGAATGCAAGTGGCCAGTTGTCGTTCATTGTGGCGTTCTAAGGGGGAGGCCTTTGTCCAGCAGTGGACGTCTTCGGGCTGATGATGATGATGATGATGATGATGATTTGGACTTGACGACTTGAAGATTAACATAATTTTTCTAAAATTTTCTAACGGACGTTGAAACACAGTATTCTGTTTACGAACGTTTTGTTAGTGCCTGTTGGTGCCTTAAAGATAAATAGATCCTAGGGCTCTTCAAGGCTAGAGTGAATAATAGGCTGTTACTAAACCAGTGAGATACACCTTTGGCCTCATCTGCACTTAACATCAGGTGAGAGGTCAATCGGGGACGTATCTGAATATCGAAAATTAATATAAATCTACTGGCAGAAGACGGCCAGGACGTCCTCGGACCACGTGGAGGCGATCAGTTGAGAAGGAGGCTGGCTCAATTGGTCTCGGCTGGGAAGAGCTGGAAGAAGCCGCGCAAGATCGAGCCAAATGGAAAACTCTTCTACGAGCCCTATGTCCCTAGTGAGGGATAACAGGATCACATCATCATCATCATCAATATAAATATCTAATGATAAAAAGTCGACGGTCAGAATATCGAAAGTAGGTTAGGTTAGGTTAGCTTTGATATTTTGACCGTGTCAATATTTTAATTTTCGATATTCAGATACATGCCCGGTCAATCACGGTCACTTTTATGTAAAAAAAAGCATGGAACCCTAACCCCCCTAGATTATTTTGAATTAGATAATTTATGTGACATTGCCATGCCTGCCCAGGGCCCATATGAAACTAAATGTACCTACTTAGTTATTAAGATCTGTACAATACTATGGTTGCAATAAACGACTAATGACTAAAATGACCTGCCTTACCGCCACAAACGTGTGTCAACATGTTACTTCCACGAGTGTCCTTGACGTTATTTGTGTTCAGTTAACTCCTATATTAAAAATGGTTATATATTGTCGCGACCCTCATAGCACGCGACAGCTTGCGCTTGACATTTTTTCTCAATCGCCAGTATTGATCCCGGTAATTGGGTTTCAATCAGCGGCCGCGGCCCACTCCGGGACTGCCGGGCCGTGGGCCCCGGGATTGCTGCTCCTGGCTTTATATTCTACGTCGAATAATTTCAATTTGACCTTATAATAAAGTTATTTTTTGGAATTTGAATTGATTCGAAGCTGGAGGATTTTTCTTATAGTCCAAATCAACGAAATATTTTTATTTAATTTTAATGTACTTTGCGAAGTCGTGGCAGCTTAGTGGTGTGACGTATGGCCTCTCAAATAGAGGGAGGGGAGGGGAGAGCGCGGGCTCACATCTCAAAGTTTTTATGAAATTAGAATAGAATAGAATAAATTATGTTTTAGCCATGATCTTTACTGCACACACTTGCGAAGAAATTTAATGGTGTGTACGAGTATGAAGCCTTTCGTTTTGAGAGGAAGTCTGCAGTTGACGTATGTAAGGTTTAGATAATGATTGCGATACTTTTTGATAACTATACTAGGGGGGGGGGGTTGTTTTATTTTAAGTTAGGTTAGTAATTAATTTTGTATTGCAAATTTATTGTTAATTGAGATTCATGGTTTAGGTTTTTACAATAAATATAAAAAGGTACAAAGAAAATAAAAAATATTATAAAAACCTAACCTAGTTTGCCGCCGGTAACCTACCGCCGGTAAGCTACCGGTGGTCAGGGCCGCAGCTTGAGGAACCTCTGGGCGATGCGTGCCGTGTCCAGAAGTAAGTATAAGTAGTAGTAAATTGTTATTACTTTTAATTTTGTCATTGTATAGTTTTTTTTATTATTTTATTTCACATTTAGTTTTAGTTTATTATTTACCTATTTTGTTGTTCAACTTCATGTGATTTAGTTTTTTTTTATTGATTGAGATACTTAATACTATATTATATTCATTTCATGTAAGGTATTTTTATGTGTATTGAATATATGTAAATAACTATACTTGGATAGGTACGAGTACATGTCCGTACCAAACTGACCTTAAAAAACTAACAAACAAACTTCGCCAGTTATGTACAAGATTTAGGGGCTATTTCACCATCCATTGATTAGTGTTAACTGACAGTTAAATGTGATACCTTATAAAGGTTCCTATTTGTTATTTTGAGTAACGAAACTCTAAAGCATCCCCTTTAATATTTGTGCACTATAAAACCACAAAGAACTGGTTTGATATCTGCAATTGTGACTCCACAGTTTCCACAGTTGTAAAAGGAGCACCATGTCGTCAACCTAAAAGGGCACGAAGTCGTCAACGTACGCACTCCACAATCCTGATTCTTGCAAAAGGAAATCTTGAACAAAACAAAGCCTGCCCCCCAAAGCACGCATGTAGCGTCACCAGAACAATGGCTGAGTCATTAGGGAACGCACGCAACGCCTGCGTTTGAGAAACTTGTGGAAGGAATAGTCACGTGCAACAATATAATACACACGTTTCCTTATTTTCAAAAGTATGTACAGTCAAGAGCAAAAATACGTATAGCCACCACCCAAAACCACCACCACCAACCACTCAAACCACACAACCACCACCACAACCACCACCACCACCAACCACCACTCAAAAATATTACTAGGTCTTATTACGTCGGAATAAAAGTCTGTGGTACATAATGTATTTTTGAAGGATTAGAT
Organism: Choristoneura fumiferana; assembly: GCF_025370935.1. Taxonomy (NCBI): domain Eukaryota; kingdom Metazoa; phylum Arthropoda; class Insecta; order Lepidoptera; family Tortricidae; genus Choristoneura; species Choristoneura fumiferana. Next base: position 330,997 of record NC_133474.1, read on the forward strand.
AAGTCCATTTTTTGCACTAGACTGTACATGAGTTTTTTATTAAGAACACGTGTATAACAATCGGGATGATGTATAAAAAATACCCACAAAATTGAACGCTTTGGTTCCCATTTTAAATAATTTTAGTTACATGACAGTTTCTGAACCATGTCTACAACTTTTTTCCCTTCTAAGTCGCTACAGTCTTGACAGAGTGATTGTGAATGTCAGTTGAGTATCAGAAGTGAACCTTCAAGACGACTTTCCTGGAAAAATCGTGTAGTGGTCCCCTTGCCTTCCACACCGCAGACCAGGAGTCCAGAATTCGTAGTTGGGATAAGAGAGTGATGCGGCCCACTCATACAGGTTCGGTTGACTATGTCGACGACTTTACAGATAATAATGAAGTCTAAACCAGCCAGCCGCAACCAACCAGCGTCGGCCGCAAGGTTGACATCATGCTGAGTTGGGACCATTTCGTGACAAAATCTATTTCCTTTTTTCTTTTTCTTTTATTTGTAAAAAATGTCACGAATAAATGTTTTTCTTTTCTTTCTTTCTTTCTTTCTTTCTTTAAACTCTTGTCAACAAGGTGAACATTTTCATCTCGCAATCTCAATCGCGACATAAATAGAAAACCTTTTGCTCTGATTCGGATGAAGATCGCGACATTGTCGTTACTGCTAAACACTCCGCCTGACTATTACCCCCCTTTGCAGCTGCCACAGATTGAAGAAAAGAGCTACGCTACTATACTATTGTCGTTTTACCAGTAGAGCTGGGTGGTCTTCGATTTCGGGCTTTAATCCTGATTTCGGCCATTGTTTCTTTTTTTTCTTTTTGTGCCACGTACCTATACATGTGGGATCGTTTGAAGGAAAAAGTTTATTAACAATTAAACTACTGAATACGTTAAATAGCAAAAAAACAGAAAACAACAACAACTAGGCTCACCCGATCGTAACTCAAATCTTTTTTACTCATTCGCTCGCCTCATTCACTCCACATTAGTCTTCAGTCATTCGGTCGCTCGTTTACATCAAATCATTCTAACATTAATCCACCCTCATTCCCACATACATATACTTGTGTTACTTTAGATACTGTAATGTACTTAAAATTTGTTTTTCGTTATTTCGCTTAATATTATAATTTTATTTATGTATTTTTTATTCCAATTTGATTGATTAAAACTACGAGTGTCCTTTTATATAAAAAAGTAAGATATATATAAAAAAAACGCTGAATGCTGTAGTAAGTACTTACAAATTAAGACAGACCCATCTCTTAACGTGGGAGTCGTAAAAGGCGGCTAAGAGACCTGTTGTGAGAGTGGGCGGCTGCGCTCTCTATTGCCAACTACGAACTCCGACCTCCAGGTCTGCCGTGTGTAAGGCAAGAGAAAACTGCCACACTAATAAGACGACCGAATGGCCAAGTGATTAGAGAACTTGACTACGAAGCTTGAGGTCATTTATCAGTTATTTGTATAAATAATACGAATGTTTGTTCTCGGGTCTTGGATGCTTAATTTGTAGTTAAGTACGTATTTATCTATATAAGTATGTTTATTCCTTGCCTAGTTTCCATGGTACAAGCATAGCTTAGTTTGCAGCCATTAGTGTCCCGTGATATTTATTTATTTATTTTCTCAAACAAGTCATCATAAGGTTTACTACTGATCCTCATACTGTTTAGGGTGTAGCGACTGTGAAGAGCGCTGAGGTGTCTTTCCCACCCTATCTGTGTCCACGTTCGCCTCGCGTCGAATACTTTTACGAGTCAGCGATTTCGCTGACGAGCCTCCAATATTGTACCCCCTCACCCCGCCCCCCTCTATTACGGAATCATCGGCCTAAACATCAACCGGCTTATTTCTTTTATTCTCATATCTTGAAAATGAAAAGATGTCGCTTGAACACTCCTCGAGAAAGAAAACAGAAACAAAAAGATTTTTCTATGACTTAGCTGAGCTTTCATAGAAACCTTCCTGCGGCGGACGAAGTGGATGCAGGATCTATGAATTAAATTATCGTATTACAAAGGTAGCGGAGTGAAACGTGGATTTTGCCTTAGGCGATTGGTCTATTTTTCAAGTCACAGTTCCACTATACACTAATGAAAGAATCCTCTTTTCGTGTTTGAGGCACTTGTCCCACCGCCGACGATGAGCGAGAAGCGAGTAGAGCGAGTAACTAGAAACGAGTGGGCGAGCAGCGAGAAGCGAGTGTAGTTTTGTCGCTCGGCTGTAAGCGAGTGTTCGCGTGCGACGGGCCGGCCATCGCTGAGCGAGTATCTATATCTCAGCGAGTTTTATAGCTCTTGTCGCTGCGACAAAAGATGTAAGAGCGAGTTCTCGCCGACAGTGTGAACAGCCAGCGATCAACTATTAATATATGTGTCTCTTTTACTCACACAGGATCTTATATCTTTTGTTCGTTTCTTGAGCGAGAAAATAGTCGATAGCCAATCGTTTCCTCACTGACGGTGAGACAAGTGCCTTATACCAAAAAGATTGAACAAATTTGGATAAACTTTGGTTTGCTTTACTCGTCGTGGTACCTAATTTTCCGGAACCCAATTGTCAAAAAATACCAATGACATTACCAAAATCTTTTGAAGTGGAATATATTTGGTTGCTTCCAGTGCTGGTTATATAAGATGGTTTTATATGGGGAACAAGGTTAAGCCACTTACCACTGTTCATAATTTAACCGAGAAATGACTACTCGTATACTCCGACAGTTAATGTAATGCAGAAGCAACTGTGATTCTGTGAAACAATGATACCAGAAGCCTTAGTGCCTACACACTATTTAAAACCAGACGCCACGACACGCTTGCACACGCCCTCCGTCGCGTGTCGGTACTAATCTGTCTCATATATTATGGTTAGTTCAGGTGGACTGACGACATCGTGAGAGTTGCGGGAAACCGGTACATGCAAGTGGCGAGTTGTCGTTAATTGTGGCGTTCTAAGAGGTTTTTGTTCAGCAGTGGACGTCTTCCGGCTGACAGGATGATGATATAGGATGATGGTAGAAAGAGACGGCGAATTCGATCACGAGAGCCAGAACGTTAGACAATACGGCCACAAAGGTCTTACTGTAAAACATATTATTTAGAATCAGGTGGAACTGCATCATAGAACTGCAGGTGGTAGGACCTTGTTCAAGGTCCGCCCGGATTGCTACCACCATCTTGCTCGCTAATCCTGCCGTAAAGCAGCAGTGCTTGCACTGTTGTGTTTCGGCGTGGAGAGTAAGACAGCCGGTGAAATTACTGGCACTTGAGGTGTCCCATCTTAGGCCTCTAGGTTGGCAACACTGTTTATAATAATAATAATATTTATTTCAAAACTCAAGGCTTCATATTAACAAATGGCGGTTTATGGGCGGTGGTGATCTCTTACCATCAGGAGACCCACTTTCTCGTTTGCCATCCAGTCGAATAAAAAAAAACAATAATTTTCAACACTCCTTTCTCTCATTATGGTATAAGACGAGGTTAGAAAGAGATGACTAATGCAATCACAAAAGCTTAGGAGTTAGACAAAACGACCACTGATTCATTACGAACAAAGAAACAAAATTTAATGTGATTAAATAGCTATAAGATAAAATTTATTTATTGTGTAAAGTGGCCCTGTAGTATAAATATTGCTGCGCCCAAAAGGGTCCATGATGATCACATATCCTATTGTACCTGTAACCATACATTGTGGAAGAGCAATAAAGTATTGAGTATTAAGAACGACAAAAGATTCAAGAATCCCGTGTTGTGACTGCAACGCGTGAATAAAATCATTTAAGGAGGAAATAACACGCAAAATAATAACCAATCAACTTGTATTAGCGGTCACATCCATTAAGGGGAGTCGCTGTGCGGAAAATAAATTAGGTACCGGTTATCCGGGCCCCGTCCGACGGATGATGGATGCTACATCCAGAGTTGCGGGAGTATTATTGCATGGGGGTTACGTGGGGGTTTGCGCAGCAGAATTAGGATGCGTTTCTGCCAGAGATGTGCGAGGATTTGCTAGGAGTGTGTTTGTCATGAACCAATAGAAAATCCTCACACGTCTTTGGTGGGAACGCTGACTTATGCAAGCGGTAACTTTCCAGATGAAAATTCTTTAAGATGGAATCAGACGAAATAACGCATTTTTGGATATAAACACGAGGTTTTTTTTTATTGTCATCCGGTGCAAATGGAAAGTCGTCCACTTGAATTGACCATTTTGAATTTGGACCAAAATCAATATCAACCATTGTGAATTTTGTTAAAATGTAATTGTGCTGAAAAATATTTACAACCAAATTTATTTTTGTTGTAAATTAATTAAACCCAAATATAATATTGTCCATTATAAATAAGGAGCAAAATTAAATAAGCAATAAGTGAATGTTGTCTTAATCAAGTCTTAATTTAATATGTAGGCCCAAAACAAATGTTAGCGAGTGGAACATAACTTAAATTACAAGTAAATTTCAAATGAAATTATAATTCAAATTGCACTATTTTCCCTGACAACGTTTTTGGTTTTTCACTAAACGGTTACTCCGTTAAAACCGTTATTCCAAACGTTTTCAGAAAAACGCCCCGCGCTTACATCAATGCCAGCGTGCCAAGAACGTTATTACGTAAGGAATTTCATTATGCGTCCCTGACCGTGTCAAAGTCACTTCGGCCCTGCGCTGAATAAATGATCCAGATGGTGATTGTTTTGAGTCCGGCACTGCTTTTCATGTTTCTTGTGGAGTTTTGGAGCCTGCTAATATTACGGGATTGGGTCCTGAAGGCCTTACTTGCATTTAGCCTTGGCATTCAAAAGATCTCAGTAGTACATTGACCAAGTATGCAAAATTACATCCTAACCAACAAAAAGTTGGAAAGCCCCCGACTTTGTCACTTCAAAGTTCAATATCTCAAAAACGGCTGAACCGATTTTGATGAAACATGCAGGTGGTAGGACCTTGTGCAAGGTCCGCCCGGATTGCTACCACCATCTTGCTCGCTAATCCTGCCGTGAAGCAGCAGTGCTTGCACTGTTGTGTTTCGGCGTGGAGAGTAAGACAGCCGGTGAAATTACTAGCACTTGAAAGAAAGAAAGAAAGAAAGAAAATATTTATTCGTGACAAACATGAGAACAATGAATAAAAGAAGTAAAAAAAGAAAAAAATAATAAGTTATGCATGTCACGAAATGGTCCCAAATCAGCAATCTGCCGGTCTTGCGAACGGCGCTGGTCTTCCTTTGAGACCATCTGTCATCTTGAGGTATCCCATCTCAGCCCTCTAGGTTGGCAACGCATCTGCAAAACCCCTGGTGTTGTAGATGTTTATTGGCGGTGGTGATCTCTTACCATCTGCACGTTTGCCATCCAGTCGAATAAAAAAAAAAAAAAAAAACCTAAGAACCATTGCTAGAAAACTTGATTTCAAATAAAAAATACCGTATTCAAATCGGTTCTCTCATTTAGGAGCTACGGTGCCAGAGACACATAGCGGTCAAACTTATAACACCCCTTTTTTGCGTCGGGAGTTAAAAATTGTCTACTTAGCAAAACGTCTAGGTCGTGCACAAGTAGGCAGAATTACTCTAAATTGTGTAAGGTCTTGATTTTATTAAATAGATTTACAAGACCAGACCAGATCATTTAGCTACTGAAACATTATGACATTAAGTCGTTTTACAGTCAAGTCATTCCATCTACTATGGCTTATAATACTCGTAGTGAGGGCGTTTTACAGTCTAAGACATTTTGATATCCGGACAATAATACAACTAACGTGCTCTGCTCGCCAAGGCTAAATGCAAGTACCTAAGGCCTGCAGGACCTAACCCCATTTATTTTATTTATTTCAACCCCCGACGTATAAAGAAGGATGTTTGAGCTAATGCTCTTTTTTTTTTCCTTTTTTTTTTATTCGACTGGATGGAAAACGAGCAAGTGGGTCTCCTGATGGTAAGAGATCACCACCGCCCATAAAAATCTGCAACACCAGGGGTATTGCAGTTGCGTTGCCAACCTAGAGGCCGAAGATGGAATACCTCAAGTGCCAGTAATTTTACCGGCTGTCTTACTCTCCACGCCGAAACACAACAGTGCAAGCACTGCTGCTTCACGGCAGGATTAGCGAGCAAGATGGTGGTAGCAATCCGGGCGGACCTTGCACAAGGTCCTACCACCTGCATAAAACTCTGCTCTTGCTGATGATGACGTAATAATTTTGATGATGAATAAAAGGCAGCTGGTTCGCGTTAAAACTATACTTATTAACGGAGCCGCTTCGCTCCCCGCGCCGCTTTCTGCTACACCAGTTTTGAAATAGTGATGGGCGGCGTACGATATTGCGCTGCAACAAGGGGTGTTTTAAGTTTAACGCCAAAGTCTATCTGGCTATCTTTATTGACAAGGAACTACGAAATGACAATGTCGGGCATTTTTTGAATTTTTCAAGTTTATTATTAAATTTTATTATACTGGACAACTCACATCTTAAACTAACTCGAAATATGTTGAGCTAAACTCAACGTCTCTCACGCGATAATTTCATGTTCAATTTTTTTAAGTTTAGGTTAGGTTATTGCTAGAATGGCTATATCTAGCTTAGGGTCTGGAACCATAAGAAGAGCATTACTAAGCAAATTAATATCTACAAGTTGAATTTTGGGTGGATATTTTTGAACCTTTGAAGACATATCTGCTGCCTACTGTACTCACCAAGGAACATTTGAGTAAACTCCATTCCGCACTCTCTTACCCGGGAATTGTTGTGAGAACACAGATAACAACAGAAGGTTCTCTTCACTAAAAACGCGTGTAAAATTGTTACTTAAAGGAGTATCAAAATTGATCATTTTATGTTACATCTTCAAAATGTATTGAAAAAAATGATTGGTACAAGTCTCAAAACGAATAACGTAAAATAACAGTTTTTAATAATCCACGGTTTATTTTAACATATAATTACCTCTACGATAAAACTATTAAGTACTCGTGTCACTCGGATTCGCTCGGTATCAGGTCAGTTGGTGTGATAGGTAACTAAATAATATCTATAGTTTCGCCTGCTGGCGATAGGCTCTCGTTCCAACTTCAGTGCAAAGAAAGAGATGAAAGTTGAGCGTTAAGAGTAGTTCAGCAAAAAGAAAGAAACCCGTGTACCAGTAACATTTAATTTCCCAACATAAGATAGAATGGTAATTGTTAGTCATAAGTCATAAGTCATAAGTCATTTATTTGCAGTTGCATTTGTTATGGTGTATTGTATATAATGCAAACATTGCAACAGCCACAATGACATTCATCGGGTGATGTTTCGAGGGATAATGATATCAGAATGTGATATTTCAGTCACTGAGATGTAACATTCATTACAAAGCACTGTTTTGTGTTTCTCTATATGATAATCTATGAGCGTTTTTTTAATGAGCACTGTTTTAGTTTCCTTAAGTAAGCTGTTGCCCAAGCAGTTACTTGCGCTCATTTCTCTCCGAGATGACTAACCTAATGGTGAGCGCCGACGATCCACGTTTATGGACCCCTAGGACGGAACCCTCAAGGTTTCCGTGGAATTGAAGATGGTGGAAAATTCGTATTGTTCACAATCCAGGAGATGGCGGAATGTTAATGTTTGCCATTTACGATGAACACGGCTGACAGTCTAATGGTTAAAGTACCTCGGGTTCGACCTCCGATTGAGGCAAAAGTTAAATATGCATATTTATTGCTTAAAACTCTAACATAATATTTTTGTTTAGTTTACTCCTACTTGCTTTATCATTCAAACTACAGTCAAGGTCATAAATATTTATAGGAAGGTTTTGCCATTAACCGTAGCGTCGAAAAACATATTTGATGATGTACAATCCAGTTCATAAACTTATGAGGAAAGTTTTGATCAAAAAAATCTGAACACGACTCTATTGTTAACGGTGTAAAAGCGTGTTCAGATATTTTTGATCAAATTATTGCCCACAAGTTTATGAACTCGACTGTAATTATATGCATATCCATAGATGGTATCCACGACATAAGTTTGGCTTTAAAAAGTCGTCATTATTATTTATTTACTTTCATACCAACTTATTAGCTAAATAAAATTTGGAAAATAAAAAAATCTTAAAAACGAATAACAAAGACAAAAGCAGTTGAGACAATGCCGTTGCGCTGTATCACCCTCGTTTTATGGGACAGTTTATTGTAACGAAAGAATGAGAGTGGTAGGAGAATTTATTGTCCAAAAAACTAATAAAGTAACGTATATTTTAGACAAAGTAACTGTGTTCGCTCGAAGAACAGATAACGGTTGGGAGAGAAAGGTTCTCGAGTGTCGACCGTGAACAGGAAAGTGAAGTGTTGGCAGGCCTCCTAAATTCTCTGATGGACTGGCGACCCGGACAGTGTGTTGTCGTTTATTGTGTCGTTCTAAGAGAGACACATTTAGTTACACGCTCTTTTGGTTCAGTTCAGCCCATCGTTTTGGTCAGATTGACGAACTAATGGTCCAGATTGATGAAAATTAAATGTTTACAATAATATTCGTAATTTGATGTGAATGATAGAAAACCAGAAAGATGGACTAAAATAACATCAGAATGAGTATAATAATAATAATAATAATGATTTATTGAATAATTAGCAGCACAAGATAACAAGGTACAATGTTTTACAAAAATCTATGTAACACTTTTGCCTGCACTAAGGTTAGAGAACTCTGTGTCGCAGGCTAAAAGAGCCAACATATCGGGTGTGGCCTGTAATACGAGCAAAAAATTAAAACATAAATCGTCCTCGTCAAACTAAACAACATTAGTTCAGCGACTTTTAAAAATAATGGAGTCTTTGATTTTTCCTTTTTTCATACAAATTAAATAATACTATCAATGTACGCCATCCTAGAACACAACTGACGTCGCCTGTCACGGTACAGACATCAAGCATTTTGCTTTACATTGCTTCTTCGAATAAACTTAAAAGTCTAATAAAAATTAAAAACTAATTATTTTTAAAAGTCGCTGAACTAATGTTGTTCAGTTTGAGGAGTATAGTCTATGTTTTAATTTTTTGCTCATATTACAGGCTCTCCACTCAGACCGGTCTTGTGCTTTCCGCATCCACCGCGATCCCGCGATCTTAACCAAGTCGTCGCTCCATCTTGTTGGAGGCCTACCGACAGCTTGGGGGAGGCCTATGTCCAGCAGTGGACGTCTTTCGGCTGACATGATGATGATGACGATTACAGGCTACACCCGGTATATTAAAATTAAAAATAATATGCTTAACAGTCCAAACCAGTGACAGTATGTAATGTAACCGAAGTCTAAGCGGGAGACTTTTATTCAATACTAGCTGGCCCCGCAAACTTCGTTCTGCCTTAAAATCAATTTATATTGTGTTACCTTATTAGCCATGTACTTTTTTTTATAGTGAGGAATCAATGCGAGCACGCAAGCGAGGGAGCAAGCATGCATGCAAGCCAGTATGCAAGTAACCATGCACGCAAGCGAGCATGCAAGCAAGCATGCAACCAAGTATGCAAGCAAGTATGTATGCAAGTAACAATGCATGCAAGCGAGCACGCAAGGAAGCATGTATTCAAGCAAGCATGCAAGCAAGCATGCAAGCAAGCATGCACGCTAGCGAACATGGAGGCATGTTACCAAGCATGCATGCAAGCAAGCATGCAAGCAAGCATGCACGCTAGCGAACATGGAAGCATGTAACCAATCATGCAAGCAGGCATGCAAGAATGCAAGCATGCACGCTAGCGAACATGGAGGCATGTTACCAAGCATGCATGCAAGCAAGCATGCAAGAAAGCATGCACGCTAGCAAACATGGAAGCATGTAACCAAGCATGCAAGCAGGCATGCAAGAATGCAAGCAAGCAGGCATGCAAGCTTGGAAGCAGGCATGCAAGCATGCAAGCAAGCATGCAAGAAAGCATGCACGCTAGCGAATATGGAAGCATGTAACCAAGCATGCATGCAAGCAAGCATGCAAGCAAGCATGCACGCTAGCGAACATGGAAGCATGTAACCAATCATGCAAGCAGGCATGCAAGAATGCAAGCAAGCATGCAAGCAAGCATGCACGCTAGCGAACATGGAGGCATGTTACCAAGCATGCAAGCATGCAAGCAAGCATGCAAGCAAGCATGCACGCTAGCGAACATGGAGGCATGTTACCAAGCATGCAAGCATGCAAGCAAGCATGCAAGCAAGCATGCACGCTAGCGAACATGGAGGCATGTTACCAAGCATGCATGCAAGCAAGCTTGGAAGCAGGCATGCAAGCATGCAAGCAAGCATGCAAGAAAGCATGCACGCTAGCGAACATGGAAGCATGTAACCAAGCATGCATGCAAGCAAGCATGCACGCTAGCGAACATGGAAGCATGTAACCAAGCATGCATGCAAGCAAGCATGCACGCTAGCGAACATGGAAGCATGTAACCAATCATGCAAGCAGGCATGCAAGAATGCAAGCAAGCATGCAAGCAAGCATGCACGCTAGCAAACATGGAGGCATGTTACCAAGCTTGCATGCTAGCAAGCATGCAAGCGAGCATGGAAGCAAGCAAGTCTACAGAAATCTAGGCTATCTACACTAAATATAATGATGTAGAAAACTTAACTGTATAATTAAATTCTGGTGATGATGCCGCATATGATGAAATTATTAATTTTCACTACCTAATATATCAGAACAGATTTTTTTGGGTACTTTAAATATATATAATATATATTAATTTCACCAATGGTATTAATTTCACTTTGCCATTTGCGCAACACAATCCAGCGGCTTCATTTTTGTACTTCAATGCCTTACAATATGGGCAAACTGAGTTCATAGATCCAATAGCAACGCATTGGTAGGCACTGTAGTCAATTGTAACATTGTAATTGAAAGCAGCTCGATTGAAACTTACATTATTAGCTGCATTCAGCTCATTACGCTCTGCACGGGTTTGTGCTATCCGAATCCTTTCAATTTCATTTCGCTCTTGACGTTGCTGGGCTGTTCGATTACTCTGATAATTATCTTGGTTTGTAGCATTTCGAGTTCTTCGACCCAAATTGCTTCGCCCTCGTCTTATAGGTGGCATGAGTATAAATAGATTAAATCAAAACACAAAATAAATCAACCGGTCAATGTAAATTGAGGAACGTAAACAAATTTGTTTTTAAATAATTTATTGAATCAGGCGTTACTTTGCGGAGGTCCATATCAATGAACTAAAATAATTTCCTTGCTCACCCGCGACCTTACGATAGCTAAGCTTATGCAAAATATGCGTGTTCATGCAGTTCCTCCACCTCCACACTGTAAGAACACACACAAATCACACAAACCCATCCATCACCACCACCACACTACACTCGTAAGGTCGCGGGTGAGCAAGGAAATTATTTCAGTTCATTTAAATTTGTTTTTGTTATTATTTAGTAGGTAGTATTAAGGTACTCATGTCATAAAACTCATTTACTCGGCAATCTTCGTTCCACTTTAAACGAAAAAAGTAGTGTACGAAAAAAAATGGAAGAAAACGTCCCTATTTCAGACACTATAGGTCCAAACATCTTCCAGCCAAGCAAGCAAGCATGCAAATGCAAAATAAGGGGGATTAATAAAACAAAACGCCTAAATAAAATTGAGTAGCAAACATTCGCATCACTCCGCATTTTACTAAAACCCACAGGTGATGCATTAATTACCGCACTTCCATACTCGCATTTTCTTTTTCCCAGCAATTTTTCCAGTTTTTCTCTTCATAAAAACCTTCCCTAGACTTTAACGATGATATGAAAAAAAAAATAGCTGAATTGGTCCAGCCGTTCTCGAGTTTTGCGCTTAGCAACACATTTTACGATTCATTTTTATTTATATAGAAGAAGATTAAGTGGACGTCTTCTGGCTGATGAGACATAATTTTCCTTTGTGTACTTATTGCCAAGTCCATGATGTTGTACCGTGATTATTTTTAAAATTTCATTGCACGTCGTCTTTCGTCATTTACATTAGATAAAATGTATTTCCATTCAATTTAGCAGGCGAATGAGACTATTAAAATCGGAGCACGAAGTTTTTCAGGGATTAAAACAAAAAGTACTGCAGAGCTCTAATTAATTTTTATCGGGCTCAGCTTTTGATTTCTGATAAAATCATCTATACTCGAGACACGATGTAGAAATTGTTGGCAATTTTAAAGTCATGTTCAAAGATAAAAAGAGTAAGCTATACCAACTTACAGGATAATTTGTAAGTATTCACAATAGTAGCATAGCACGTATTTGAGTTAGATTTTTAATGTTCACATGATCTTTTTTTTATGAACTAAAAATGAAGCTATGAGTGTTTGTGTATCATATTTTTGTTTCACCATTATTTTTGCAACGTTACGTCTGTTTTTGTTTTCCATTCCGTAATTGGATAATTATTCGGCTGGCATTTTTTAATGATTTTAGTGTCATATAATTTTTTCGGTTTCCACTTCTATTTTATCATTCGGTTGATTTTTTTCTGCAAATCTGTTAACTTTAGGTTTGACTTAATCATCATCATCAGCCTACAGCAGGCCACTGCTGGACATGCCTCTTCCATGGCGCGCCACAAAACTCTGTCTTCAGCCCCTCGCATTCATCCGCCACCAGCGACCCTCTTATACTTATTTACTAGCTTTTGTCCGCGGCTTCGCCCGCGTGGAATTCGGTTATCGCGCGCTGTTCCCTCGGGAACTCTGTATTTTTCCGGGATAAAAAGTAAGATCTCGTTGATCTGTCGCTCCGTTTTGACGTGAAAGACGGAACAACATACAAACACACACACTTTCACATTTATAATATTAATATGGATTTGTCTGCTTCAGTTCTGTCTACTGTAAAAATAAAACTATAATCTACTCCACGACTTTGTTTATGTTTACCTTCTTTGTTTGAGGCATGAGATTGAAGTCAATTACCCTGTACACATATTGGGGATGTCTTCGACGTTTTTACTCGTTTATTGAGCAACTACATTTTTTATGCAAATTGAATGAAGCTTAGATAAAAGGCTGTAAAAGCTTCTAGATGAATTGTTGTGTTTGACAAGACAGATTTTACTTTCTCATTTCAAAGGTCTTTGATGGCATTAGAAAATAAGCTATACTTAAATTAAAGAAGCAAGCAAGAATAAAATACGCAGAGTTTGAGGGCTCGTATAGATGTAAACTCTGTATTTTTTTTTGTGTTCTGTGTAAAGTAATTTGTGTTCTGTAAACTCTGTCTTTTTGTTATGATTATCACTAGCGTTTATTTGCAGCTTCATTTGTGTGATCTAGAAATGAAATGTTCGAGTTTTTATACGTTTTAAAGAGGTAAAATGAAAGTCAAAAGGGGGAAAGTAGTAATTTACTATTAATTACTGCTAATAGTGATCATTTAAGTGGATTTTTTTACGAAAATTCGTTCTGGGAAAATTTTTTGAATTAGAATATTGTGAAAAAGAAACATTCGAGTTGCTACAGATATTCTCCTGCAAATTGTTTAATTGAAACTTACGGAAATTGTGACAGATGGCACTATTTGCAAGATTTTTGGTTGGTTATTCGGATTTTTCTGTGGTCTAGTTAATAGTTTGAGCTTTAAACTCCGTCTGCTGATCCGAAAATATTTTTCATTTTAGATTCAATTGAATAAATGTATCGCTAATAAAAAACGAATAATATTTATTTATTTTATTTTCACAGAATCGGTCGGTGGATAAGGCATGTATTTGTATTCTACGGAGCACGAAGCTAGAGTGCCGAACTCCAAACTGCAATTGCGAATACTGCAGCTTTTTATTTATTTATCAAGCTGCAGTCTACCTGTACTGTTTTAAAAGTCTAAGGATCCAGCAGGGCTACTACGAAACTCGAAACTCGAAGTTCGTAACGTACCGTCCCTCTCGCTCTCGTATTAAATAGTATAAGTGTCAGAGGGACCGCACGACACAAACTTCGAGTTTCGAGTTTCGTATTAGCCCTGCAGATCGATACCCAAAATACACTGACACCAGAAATCTGCGAGGATATTGTTTTCCGGAGGAATGTCTTTTTCATAAACCAATAGAAACGCTTCATATACCTATCCGTAAATATAGATAGTAAGTAGACGCTACAATACAATGCTATGCTACGTTGCTATGGATGTGTTTGATATACACCAATCATATTCATTGGTTCACATTATCCCTTAATAGGGCACCGACAATTATTCATGCAAAATTACAGCTGTCTAGCATTGATAGTCCCTGAGCAAAGCCGCGGACGGACGGACAGCCAGACAGACAGACAGACATGGCGAAACTATAAGGGTTCCGTTTTTGCCATTTTGGCTCCGGAACCCTAAAAACAGCTTACCTACCAGCGTTGCTATACATTACGTGTGGCAACACATGCTGAGTGGAGGCCTTTTTGGTGTCCTGTCGTGTCACCACGTAATTTAGTTTTTATGGTTAGTTTTAGGGGCTGTTTCACCATCCATTGATTAGTGTTAACTGGCGGTTAGGTGTGATGCCGTCTCTATTTGTTTTGTTCGAATAGACGGAGACGGCATCACATTTAACCGTCGGTTAACGCTAATCAATGGATGGTGAAACAGCCCCTCACAGTCTAAAATTAAATGTCTTGACATGGTTGTCAACGCTATTAAGGGTTCCGGAGCCAAAATAGCAAAAACGGAACCCTTATAGTTTCGCCATGTCTGTCGTCTGACCGTCCGTCCGCGGCTTTGCTCAGCGACTATCAATGCTAGAAAGCTGTAATTTTGCATGGATATATGTAAACTATGCCGACAAAATAGTATAATAAAAAATTAAAAAAAAAAAAAACTGGTACCTCCCATAGACGTAAAGTGGGGGTGATTTTTTTTTCTCATGCCAAGTTGGCGAAGGAAGGTGGACTTACCCAAGTTCGCTGCCGACCTTCTGACTGGCCACGGGTTTGCGATGGTGGTTTTGAAGGCAGTGCACGTCGTTGTCTGTATTATCACTCAACCCTAGTAGATTATTGAGGATAACTTCTTAATTATGCTTGTCAAGCGGAATGATTTGTTTATATATGACAGACAGACGACAAGATGACAATGAAAGAATACCGCATGGCATCAGAGGTTTCCGGCCAGCGTTGCCTAGGCTTGTCCACCTCCCTGCACACGGCCATACGGCGCAACCAGGTATCGTTGGATAGGTCTTTTAAAACTTTTGGGGTTTGCTGTTACGATTTTTCGATTCATTGATTTTTTGTGAAATATTCAACTTTAAAGTGCAAATTTTCATGAAAATCGAGCGTGCCCCTCCCCCTCTAAAATCTAAATAGGTGGGTGGAAAAATTAGAAAAAAATCAGGATGGTAGTAAGTATATCAAACTTTCAAGGAAAACTATAACGGTTAAGTTTGCTTGAGAACTATTAGTAGTTTTACTCTTAAATAGCAGCCTAAGGTATAAAATATACGAAATATACGTATAAAATACGAAATCCTTAGAAAAATATTACTTATTTTTTTCGTAATGGCTACGGAACCCTATTTTGGGCGTGTCCAACACGCTCTTGGCCGGTTTTTTATATGCAAATATGGTCCATAGCGGCTCGCATACTTATCGAAAGTCCGAATGTAATGTTTGTCAGAATCATGTCAGAATGATCGTTTGTCAGAACTCTTTTTTCACTGAATCCAATAATTGTTCAGAAATATTATAAAACAAACCTAACCTAACCTATAGTATTCTATAGGATGACCATTTAAAAAAATCAGAAAATTTTAAGGTTTCAATGGGAAAAAAATTATGACAAACGATGATTCGGACAAAAATTATGGTATGACTTGCGAAGAGTATGCGAACTTTGGCGCTCCCCTTACATATACATGCTCGAAAAACTCCCTCCTTGGGACAGCCGGGAAACCCGCCGATTTCAAATGACAAACGAGCATTGTATTTTACGTTCGACAGTATTCTCAACTGGAATCGTTAGGGATTATGCAATATCCAAGTGTCCGTGTCCATCCATCACCGTAAGCTCCGAGCTTCGTTAGCTGACCGTTTTAATCGCCTTTTTTCTGTTTTGGACAATCGAAATGATAAATGAAATGATTTATCGAGAGCCACGGCTCGTCGGGGCCCGACAAAGGGCTGGCGGATGCGCTGGAATAAGTTTACGTTACGTTTCATCGTGTTGTTTATGAAAGTATCGATTTACTTACTCAAACTCACAACATTTATTGACGTAAAAAACACATATCGAAAATACAAACTGAGACATGGATGCACAGAAAAACCAGAAAAACAAACCAGCACTGGGAATTGAACCCAGGTTCTCAGCATTCGAGTGCTGCGTGCTATAACCCCTACACCACTGCTGGACAGGAATCTAGACACGATTTTTTCCTATGCATACATATCTCAGGTTGCTTATTTCTACTTTGCTACTCCAGCAGTGGTGTAGGCTTTATAGCACGCAGCACGGAATTCTGAAAACCTGGGTTCGATTCCCAGTGCTGGTCTCTTTTTCTGGTTTTTCTGTGCATCTATGTCTCAGTTTGTATTTTCGATATGGTTTCACGGGATACCCGTAAAAGTAACAAATTTGGAGTTGAAATAAAAAATACAAAAAGACTCCAAAAAACCAATCATTAAAAACACACTATATCAGAATAAAGACAAAGTAAAACATAAATAGAAGAAGAGAGAAAAATTAGAGACGTTGTGCTGTGCTGTAGTGTGATGCCAAAAGGACTCAGCTCAGCATGGGCCGTAGCGTCTTACTACTTATGTCCTACAGCGTAATGTAAGTTTTATTTTTCAAAACAAGCGGGTTCGATTCCCGTGCTGAGTAAAAGTTTTTTTATATAATCTATGAATGCAGTTTCTCTTGTTACTAAAATCGATGATATGGTTCCAAAGAACAGATCTTCGTATGTCTTATAGTTTCAGACTTTCCCATACTGACCGATCTAAATGAGCCGCCCTGTATAGGCCGAGGCGTTGATGGTAAATGATGTTATTTGTACTTATTCAACCTGTAAAGAAAATAATCTGCATTCATTTTGTGATGTGTTGCATTAGTCAAAACCGGCTAAGAGCGTGTCGGACACGCCCAAAATAGGGTTCCGTAGCCATTACGAAAAAAATAAGTAATATTTTATATACGTTCGATACGCTCGAATACGCTTGATTTTAATTAAAATTTGCAATTAAAAGTTGAATATTTCGCAAACACATCACTGAATCGAAAAATTGTCTTTGCAAACCCCTAATGGTTTTAAAAGACCTATCCAACGATACTCCACACTATAGGGTTGGATGAGAAAAAAAAACACCCCCACTTTACGTCTATGGGAGGTACCCTAAAAAAGATTTTTTTTTTTTAATTTTTAATTGTACCATTTTATCGGCATAGTTTACCCATATATCCGTGCAAAATTACATCTTTCTAGCATTGATAGTCCCTGAGCAAAGCCGCGGACGGACAGACAGACAGACATGGCGAAACTATAAGGGTTCCGTTTTTGCCATTTTGGCTCCGGAACCCTAAAAAGTGAGTTCGAACCAAATCCGGTATAAACCAACTTTTACTAAAGTTTAATTTTAATAATAAGTATTGCAACACTGCCCCTATATCCAAGAACAACTAAAAATGGTGCAATTGTATACAATCGTGCCGAGCGACCCGAGCCCATCTCACTGCATATCTTTCAAATCCATTAAAGCGTCTGTCGCAATTCGACAGAGCTCGCCAAAGGAACAAAAGGTCTTTGATGTCGGCGCCCGGGGCACTGCCCACGCCCACGCCCACTGCCACTGCCCACTGCCCACTGTTTGACACGGAAGGGACACACTGTTCTATTATTTGGCGTTAGTGTAACTCGCACGTTTCATACTTGAATAGTTCTTTCCTTTAGATGTTTGATGTTGGTTATTTGTCGTTTAGATGTGCCAAAATTGTAGTAGATTCTTAGACAAATAAAAACCGGCCAAGTGCGAGTCGGGCTGGCGCACGAAGGGTTCTGCACCATCTATACAACATTCATTAGACATTAGCAAAAAACGGCAAAAAAATCACGTTTGTTGTATGGAAGCCTCTCTTAAATTTTTTATTTTATTCTGTTTATAGTATTTGTTGTTATAGCGGCAACCAGAAATACATAATCTGTAAAAATTTCAACTGTCTAGCTATCACGGTTCATGAGATACAGCCTGGTGACAGATGGACAGACGGACGGACAGCGAAGTTAATAGGGTTTCCGTTTTTACCCCTTTGGGTACGGAGCCCTAAAAACTGTTTGGTTTGTGATATTAACAGATATTTTTGTACAAATGAATTAGATGGCACTTGGAGCCGAAAAGTTCTCGAATGGAGATCGCGGATCGGCAAGCGCAGCGTAGGACGTCCACCAACGGGAACGGATGAGCTGGTTAAAGCTGCAGGTTCACGGATGCAGGCCGCTTCCGACCGAAGCAACTGGAGGTTTGGTTTATGGGGGAGACCCATGTCCAACAGTGGACGTCCTATGGCTGAGATGGTGATGAATTAGATCGTTTTGAGACATTAAACGTCAATTAGGCTGTCACCGTACGCACTTTATTTGCGAATTAGAGTCAAAAAGATTTTTTATGAAATGCACCCAATACTTTCGTAACCCAATTATTCCTCATTACTGCATTTAAAATATCTCAAATCATAATCATATTTATTTATTATTTTTGAAAATTGTAATAACAAACAAAGTTTATCAATTATATTAAACACGGACCTTCGTGCAGAAACTCCCATGCAGTGTTTGATTGTTTTTATTATAACTACAATTTCATAAAATTGTAATCTTTCTGGTAAAGTTCTTGCATACCTTATTATTCGTTTATAAAATATACCGTAGTTCGAACCTTTAAATCCTCCGTTTCATAAAAGAATGAGAAGAATGCACAAACACAAAGGCTTATATTTGTTTTAAAATGTCAACCCTATTCCTTTCATTTTGCGTAATATTCGGAATATTTGAAATTTATTTTGAAGTTTGTAGCTATGACAACATTTTGGAGGCGGAATTCGGTGAAGAATTCAATTTATTCGGAATATTTCCTTTAAAAAGTTGATCATAATTTCTAATGTGTAATCTTAGATGAATGATTGGTCTCGCGCGCTCGCTCGACTAGATACCGCCCTAACTAAAAACAAAACGTTCGTGAATGCGGCAACTCAATATTGTAGTGTGCGTAAGAACGGTGTCAGACAATTTGCAAGGATGCTAGTGTGCGTGACGAATTGTGTTGCCAGCTGCTACACTGTTACCCGAATTATTGGGAAAATAAATTATTCTGTGGTCTATTAAGTTACTGGTTACAAAATGTATCTTGGGAAATACTTAGAAATTAAGAAGTAATTAAGAGTGAATATATTAATATGTTTGTGTATAGGTTAGGCGTAGGTTTCTTCTTTAAAAAAATGGTAGGTATGATGTAGGTATATCAATGATCAGGCCTCACTTTTAATTAAAATATATATATATTTAAGGACATTCAATATTTACAAATTATTACTGAAAATTCATGGACTGAGTCACCAACTAAGAAGTTTTGCGTACTTAACACGTTGCACCTATAGTTAAACCTAATAATAATGTACAGGTTAAAAGACTAAAATAAAAATATTTTTTTACAAAATATACATACATAGGTACATGCATACATACATACTTACATACATACGCTTGAAAAACATAACCCTCCTTCGGGCAGTCGGGTAAAAAGTTAACATTTCAGGAAAATGGGTAGAAATACGAAAAAACAATTTTTTTCGTTTCCCGTAATACCTTAGTAAATCAGCTGATCGGGCTTTTGACTGGGAAGACGAAAAACATTTTTAATTTTAAGACACATTCACCCCTTAATTAAATAGTGTCGGGTAACAATTTATACACCTTCAGTGTATAATATCACAAAGATAAACATTAAATAATATAGAACTAGGTTATGTATATATAATAATTACGTTAGATACTTAAATAAAATAAGTTATTAAAATTTATCATCATTTAATGATGATAACAATAACATTCAATTTATTAAAATCTCAACCACGGGGAATTTGATTCTTGTGTACGCGGCAACACAGAATGGCGTTTAGGGTTCATGTTATTTCATTTTGTAATTTCGAAATTATACGATATTTACTGATGGTATGTGATCCCAGTGTCCTTTTTATTTCTTGTAGTATTATTATTAAACAGCTTCACTGCGAAAACTGGCATTTTACTTCGGTTTATGACCAAAATTTATCAAAAATTCGGGCCATGCACATTACACACAGTTTGCAACGCGACTGACTCGCCTCGGGCTCAGGTACGCCGATTTCGGCGTACTATTTGTTGCCGCATTTGACAAGTACGCCGGCGGTATCTAGTCGAGCGAGCGCGCGAGACCAATCATTCATCTAAGTGTGTAATACTTAGATGTTGGGAAACAATGTTAATAAACAAGATTGAAAAACTAAACAAAACTCTTCTCTACAGTACTTTTATTGTAGCATGGTGCGGGTGACAGCTGTCAATATCACAAGACTAAAGAGTCAAAGTGTCGAAACTTGAGTCGATAAAAATAATAATTTAATTTTAAAATCTTAATCGTAACTAATGTCAACATTAATTCGATGATTACGCTAATTTTGATGAGAATATTAGTGAAATTCTAGGTTGGAATATTATTTACCACTCAAGTAAGGCTAAACGGTGTTTGCAAGAATATTCGTTAATTACCATAAATAAATCGTTCATTGTGTCGTTCTAAGGGGGAGGCCTTTGTTCAGCAGTGGACGTCTTCCGGCTGATGATGATGATGATGATGATGACCAATTAATAAGTACCGATATAACTCAAGATCCATCAGACCGATATAACCAAAGAGTCTCTGGTGTTACGTTACGTGCATATTACGTTTCTTCACTAAATTGTGCTTTGAATTTAATTGATTTGATTGATTATAAAAATCTGATAGCTTTTTATTTCGTATAACATAGTTCTTTATGTTCAAATGTTTTACGCCAGTCATATTCGGGCTACAACTGAAAATAAACTCGTTATTTAGACCGCAGCAACTTTTTCGAGTAAAACGAAACGTGCATCAAGTGCCACGCGGACCATGCTAAAACGAAAGCACTGTAACTAAAGGTCGATGTTTGAATTTTCATAATTCCTCGGAATTTTCCTACAAAACCCTAGCCTGTATCCTTACCGCGTGATTTTCTCGACAGTAACAAACGGTGACCTCAAGATTACCCAAGCTTACGCTACCTAACATTAATATCCATGTCTGAATTGAAACCGACCCGGGCAATAAATTCCTCCCAACATATTTCAAACATGCTCGAGATATAACGCTAGACGAGCGGAAATATAAACAGGCCGTCCCTACTCTATTACTAGCTCACTGCTTACGGGTTACTAACCCGGTTTTGAAGAATGAAGTTGCTGCGAATTCATTAGGTCTGCGATAGCGATAGATCCCTTAGTATGTAAAATTGTTACGCGAATTTCCATACTTATTCCACGGTTTCTAACCATTAACAGTTAAATTTTAACTCGTAGTTAGCTACAAAAAGTTGCCTTCAATATAATAATATAGTACCCTTAATTTAATATATAAATTTCAAATCCATACATTTTTAGGTCCCGGAAGACGGGTTAGTATCATTTCATCTAAAAAGCAGCTGGTCTAAATAGCAACTGGTCTAAGCAACTGGTCTAAGAAGCAACTGGTCTAAGAAGCAACTGGTTTATGTAGCAAGTGGTCTAAAAACCAACTGGTCCTAACCAGTTTTTGTCGAAAACATGAAAAAACATAGATAGGTTAGGTTAGAGTTGCGTCAAGGCACGAAGCGTCTTAGCCACGCGTCGACTTTGAGTCAAAGATTATTAGACCATTTGATACATAGACAAGTTGCTACTTAGACCAGTTGCTTCTTAGACCTCATGCTACTTAGACCAATTTCTAATTTACTAAGAAAGAGAAAGAAAGATTTATATGGTTCCATCAGTACCACCACCGTACAGTAATAAGACTAAAACTAACAATAAAAACTAAATTACGTGGCGACACGACAGGACACCAAAAAGGCCTCCACTCAGCATGTGTTGCCACACGTAATGTATGGCAACGCTGGTAGGTAAGCTGTTTTTAGTTTCCGAGCCAAATGGCAAACGGAACCCTTATAGTTTCGCCATGTCTGTCTGTCTGTCTGGCTGTCCGTCTGTACGCGGCTTTGCTCAGGGACTATCAATGCTAGACAGCTGTAATTTTGCATGAATATATATGTAAACTATGCCGACAAAATGGTACAATAAAAAAAATAAAAATAAAATATGGTACTACCTCCCATAGACGTAAAGTGGGGGTGATTTTTTTTTCTCATTCAACCCTATAGTGTGGGGTATCGTTGTATAGGTCTTTTAAAACCATTAGGGGTTTGCTCAGACAATTTTTCGATTCAGTGATTTGCTTGCGAAATATTCAACTTTAAAGTTAACTATCAGACAACATTTTAAATTTTCATTCAATTTTTTATGGAATAATCAAGAAAAACGCCTGATTCAATTAATTAATATTTTGGATTGTATTGTATTGCATAAATTTACTCTCCAAAGAGGTACAAAGCTCCAGTACTCAAAAACATTGAGAGCCCATTTCAGAATTCTTTCCGCTATGCTCCGTCAAACCGTTGGCGTAAACAGAGCGGCCCTTCCACTCAATTACTTGTTACCCTTTGTAGCGGGAATACATATGTTGTATGTGAGTAATAAAACGTTGCAGAACATGCTGAACTTTGATTCTGATTCCACGCGGGTGGGTATTTTAGTAAGACCTTACATTAATAGGTACCACTGTCTTATTATAAGAACTATTCGCTTACGGGAAGAAATTTTGTTTTTTATGGATAGAGCGCTTGAAATTTAAATAAGTTTTTGGTAAAAAAAAAAAACAATTTAATACAAGCTTTTTTTTTTGCTGACTTAACTTTTGGTTGACTGTACGTATTGTCATCCAAACTACATTTGAATACCAAATTTATAGTCGATGCCATTAACCGTTGAACAGTTCCGTCCTGTGGAGACGATCCTGGCCGAACTACCAGGATGTCACTACCAGATTATGGTATTGTCACCAGATTTACATAAAATATGTTTACCTAATTTCAAGTCAATCGGACTACTGAAAGTGAAAGTGGAAAGTTGGATAAATTAACATAAAAAAAGCAAAATTTTTAAATCAATTTCTTATTGATCTAGCTATAAGAGCTATTTTCATACCAACAGTGGCTAGAACAACGGGCAGGTTTTATAACCTTTATAATATTTTTTTGGTTACGGCAATTTATATGGAAACACTTTTTTTTAAATGAAAATGACTATAGATATCTTTTGATTGTGTTAACTTAGAAGTTTGATTTTTTCACTGCTTCAAGTCCTTTTGTACGTGTTTTGTACTAACCAGTTCTGAGTATTTGATAGTTAATTGGTCTCAATGGACAACCTAGTCATCCTGTTTGGGTTCCGTTTTCTCCTTTTGAGGTACGAAACCCTGAAAGCTGGACGTTAGCAACAGAAAGACTTTAAAAAGCACTTTAAGCGATTTCTGGAATCAGGACATCATTATGCAAAGCAGAAAGGCATTACAATTCTAATTAAAACATATCGCATTACCATACAAACGACAGTACAATTCTTACTTAAAACAATCCCGAAGATTGCCCGAAATTACTTCGAGCTGCCAATTAAATTCACTTAAAGAAATTTCGGCTAAGCGCATCGCCTCATTAAGGTCATTTATTAGCAATAGAATTAATTAACTAATTAATTAAGAAAAGCTTGAACCGCGACCCGTTTGCATATTAATTCCGTAATGTCCAAAACTTCGCAACTTTCTGACGAAAAATGGTGGTGAACATTTTCGAAGAAGGCGACGTTTTTTGTTCTCGTTGGATGGTGTCTTTTTGCAAAAAAATAAGTGAAAAAGAAATTAATGATATAAAAAAAAGTTTCGTACATCAAATTAAAGAAAAGAAACTCTTATAGGATTACTTGTCTCTCTGTCACAGCCCATTTGTTCCGAAACTACTGAATCAATTGGGCTCAAATTTGGTAGACATTAATGTATATCAATCTTGGACCCAAAAACGGAGATATCACGTAAATAAATGAATTTTAAACAACTGGCTACGTTTGGAGATCGAATTAGAACATTTAAGAAAAAAAATGCGAACCATTATATTTTGTGACACATCAAATGAAAGGTCCTTGTTGTGACGATTTGAAATATATTTGTTTATAATTTTAAGATAAAAAGTGTTGAAGTTGTTTAAGGAAATAAATGAAAATTTATCCCTCTCCCTATTTTCGTAGCTACTGGGCCAAACATTTTGAAAAAAGTACACTGAAAAAAAAAAACAATTTGCTAACAGTAACAAAAAAAAAGTTGCTTCTAACATAACTTGATTGACTACAAAACTAAGGCCTACTAAGTAGTAGCTGAAAGTTAGGTGATGTCTTACAAAATCAGTTTTGTAGTATTAGCATAATTTTGGTTCCTAATAAAATTAGTAAATTTTAGCTAAACGTCAAGTAGCCAAACTAGTTAGTTAGTGGAGTAGCTATCCTTTTTTTTCAGCGCAGAAATGAGTTAGTCGGTTCCCTAACTTATGTATCCGCTTTTTCATAGTAGTTGCATAGAATAGCGGATACTTATGTTAGGGCACCGACGAACATACAGACAATTAAAAAAATAATTGTGCTAGCAAACATGATTTAATAATTTTGTTTTCATGCGTTAAAAAAGTCAGCTTATTAAAAGGCCTAGCAGTTATAAAGTAGGTTAAAGTGGCCAGGTGAACTTTCGAAGCTTGTTTTAATGCTTTCGACTTAAGTGAGGTTAATATAAAACAACTTCTAATGCTCTCTCGACTTGAACATTGAAAATTTAATCATTCACGGTTTGTTCTGGTTATATGCCGTGTATTTCTGCTATAACCACAAACTTTGAGGGTGTCAGTAAATGCCCCAATAAACCATAATTTCTTACATTTTATTAGACAATTTTTTTTTCTTATACAATAAGCTAGCACGCTATCATTACAATAAATATAATACCAGGGGTATTGCAGGTGTTTATGGGCGGTGGTGATCTCTTACCATCAGGAGACCCACTTGCTCGTTTGCCAACCATTCGAATAAAAAAAAATATAATTACTACTTTGCTTTAAGTCACGATTTAACGGTTTAGTATCATTTCGTCTAAAAAACAGCTGGTCTACGTAGCTAATTAGCAATTGGTCTAAGTAGCAAGTGGTCTAAGTAGCAACTTGTTTAAAAACTTTGACTCAAAGTTGACGCGGAGCTCCTATTCCGCTCCTGTAGCGCTATTAGTGTTTCGCGCCTTGACGCAACTCTAACCTAACCTACATATGTTTTTTCAAGTTTTCGACAAAAACAGGGTAGACCACTCACTACTTAGACCATTTGCTACTTAGACCAGCTGCTTTTTATACCAGTTGCTACTTAGATCAGGTGCTTTTCTAGATGAAATGATACTAACCCATTTGACGACCATATAGCTCAGTGGTTAGAGATCCTGGCTATGACCTGACAAAATATATAACAATTTCGCATCATAGCTCTAAGGCTACCCGTCTGATCGGTATATTTTTTTTGTGTAAATTTCACGCGCCAAAGATCGAAAATTGCTATAACGACGTTATAGTTGCGGTTCAACAGTATATTTAGTATTTGACTTGTAAACTAGAAATCTAGTCTCCAAAGACCTATTTTTTTTAACAAACTTAGCGCTTAAGACCAAGACGTGGTTGACCTGCTAATTTGGATATTATTTCAAAATTCTTAAAATTATTTATTAAATTAACAATGTGTACTTTATAAAGTACATTCGTCCGTTATTCTTAGTGTTAATTGGTCCTTTATAAAGACGCGAGGGCTCAGGAGGTTAAAGTTCAAATCTAATGCGATTTAGTTCTTTATTTATGTATGTAAAGTACGGTTTAGTTTACGTTTCAATGCTTAAGATAGGTCGCCTGGGTACTTTCTTTTATTTACCTACCACATTTATTACAGCTGGCGAGGACCTCGACTATCACAGCCAGACATCTAAATATCCAGCTTGAATGACCTGCGGTGGACCAGACTTCAAAAGGGAATCAAACGACGCCCTTATTTAGCAGTTTTTAGGGTTCCGTACAAAAAACGGAACCATTCAAAAGTGAAAAGTCAAAAGTCAAAATACCATTATTCAATTTAGGCTATAACAAGCACTTATGAATGTCAAAAAAAATCTAGCACCGGTTCGGAAAAACCTCTGTTGAGAAGAATCCGGCAAGAAACTCAACGAGGTATATTTTTTTTAAACAGATTTACAAATTATTAAATGCTATCTAGATACATCACAAGTATTTAACACAATTTTTAACACAGTAGGTTCGCTATTTGAAGGGATCGCTAATGCGGATTGGAATTATTTCCAAATATCCCTGTCCATGATATAATCATTAACTTTCATCATTTTAGGGTCACTCATGCGTCTGTCTGTCAGTCTGTCCGTCTGTCTGTCACAGCCAATTTGCTCCTAATCTACTGGACCAAATCAGGTGAAATTTGGTAGGATGGAGTACTCCTATGACCCGAACACAGATGTGCAAAGTAAATCAGTAGTAGTTTCTTTTTGAATAAGGGTCATTTTCGGGGGACAAATTAGGAAATTAAAAAAAAGTTTTGCAAACCTCACTGTGTCATATATCAAGTAAAAGGGCTCGTTATAAGGATCTCAAATATCATCATCATGTCTGCCGAAAGACGTCCACTGCTGGGCATAGGCCTTCCCCCAAGGCTCTCCACTCAGACCGGTCTTATGCTTTCCACATCCAACGCGATCCCGCGATCTTAACCAGGTCGTCGCTCCATCTGGTTGGAGGCCTGCCGACAGCTCGTCTCCCGGTCCGCGGACGCCATTCCAGAACCTTCTGACCCCATCGGCCATCAGTCCTGCGAGCAATATTAAAATATACAATATTAAAAAGGTTAGGAAAGCACTGGTCTAAAACATACTGTCGATACCCTATTATTACTATAGATAAAACTCCAATTAAAACTAGACTTTTCAAAGATATTAAACCACAATATCCCAGCAGCTCCCATAATCCTAAAACCTTTAGCTCATACAATTTCACCAGGCTCTTAGGAAGTACAGACGAACAGGCATTTGCGTAAATTGTGTGTTGTTACGCCCGTCGTAAACCAAACCTCTGAGTTACGCCGGCCGTTTATTTCAGTTGCCCCTCGTTAATGCGTTACGCATTTGAAGCCGGACTTATGGTACAGTCAGCGTTAAACAGTAGAGAACGTATAACATTTTGAAATGTGCTACGTCTATCGCAAAACTATTTCGGATTATTTAACCGCATGGTTTAACCAGTTTGAATGATTCTTTGACCTCAAAAGTAATAAACGGAAGCCTTATATAGGACCAATAAATCCTACTAGTATTATAAATGCGAAAATTTGTGAGTGAGAGAGTGACTATGATTATTACTCCTTCACGCTGAAACGGCTGGATGAAATTTGATATTTTCCGATATTCCCACGGGATAGGGATAAAATCTCGAAACAACGACCGCTGGGCTAAGAATCATGAACTTTGACATGATTGTTTTTAATGTAACGTCAACGAATCCCGAAATTTCAATTTGGCTGCTGGATCTAATGATTTACGTGCGCGAAGCCGCGTAGACACTAGTCAATAATATAAATTAAATTCTCTCCTTGTTGAGTCACTTTGTTGTCCACCTGTCCGTCGTTTGTTTATCCGTCTGTCAAGACCCATTATCTCAGGAACGCATGGAGACATCAAACTGAAGTTAGTATCAAATAAAACTGTGTAGTATATTACGAGTATTATCTTTGTAGCGGTCCGCGAGGGACACCAACGCTGCTGACTGAAAATCAGCGCTGGGTGTTTATTAACGCTTCAGCTTATGCTGAGCCAATGTCCGATTCATAATGCCCGCCCTGATCACACGTACCGAGTAGAGTGGCGAGAGAGTGTCCTCGGCCGAGTGCTCGGTTCGTGTGTACTATGTGACGAGTACTCGGCCGAGCAAAAGGGCGAGCGAGCCACTCGGACCCTGGTTTGTTTACTAGGCCGAGTGCCCCCCCGCAACTCCTCTCAGCATACCCCGCGCCGACTCGCTCGCCACTCGGCAGGCATGAACTCGTTCACTCGCCACTCGCCAGTCAGTAGCGTCGTCGTAGCGAGCGGCCGCGCAACCGCGTATTGGCCACTGTCACCAGGAAAATCAAAATGCGTGTAAACACCTACTCGCCCACCCTATTCTCTCGGCTGAGTACCAATTTGCTGTCTCGCCATGCTACTCAGTACGTGTGATCAGGGCATAACTGTAATCAAACATACTTTCCTACGTCTTGTCTATTTTGTACTTAATACTATTGTAGTGTCTTGTGTTTTGAATAAATGTATTTTCTTTCTTTCTCAAATACTCAAGTCTGCTACCCCCGTTACCGAAAAACCTACACTGTACTTCCGGCTCTCCTAAAAACTTAAAATTTTGTATCGACATAGCTCTTATACCGCAATAAATTAGAAAAATCTCTAAATTTTATTTTTTACGTCTGTCTGTTTATATTAGTAACCATCTCAAATGACGCCACGGTGCGTACATTACATTAAATAATAATAATAGTAATAAATCCATTTATTTCAGGCAACTTGGCCCATACAATAAATACCTTACAGACTAACATACATATAATCAATAATATTTAAAACTGATTTAAAACTAGTTAGGTGACAAATCGGCGTCACCCTGTTCAGTCGCCGTTCGTTGTTTAGTACGAGTACTTGTATATCATCAAAAGTAGATAGCCGTACCAAACAGGTCAATCTAATCGCAAGAAATAAGTGAAAACGATTTAGAAAATAAAAACCATAACAATCAATGCAAGTTAAACAAAAGCTTGTAAAACAGTCTAATTGTTAACCTTAATTAAACATGATTGGTTATTTGGAAAATACAAACTGAAGTTTGTATTTTCGATATGGTTTCACGGGATACCCGTAAAAGTAACAAATTTGGAGTTGAAATACAAAAAGACTCCAAAACCAATCATGATTTGATTGCTTAGTAGCGACATCTATTGTCTGGGTGAGCAGTTGGTTGCGAAATAATGTTGACGTCTCTCGATGAGAGCGAAACATAGATGTCGCTAGTGCTGCTGCATAAGTAGCGTAGTAGAAATAAGCAACCTGAGATATGTATGCGTAGGAAAAATTCGTGTCTAAATTCCTGTCCAGCGGTGGTGTAGGGGTTATAGCACGCAGCACGGATTGCTGAGGACCTGGGTTCGATTCCCAGCGCTGGTCTCTTTTTCTGGTTTTTCTGTGCATCCATGTCTCAGTTTGTATTTTCGACTTAATTAAACAGTTAAACACGGTTAAAAAAACATTCACTTTCTAACCTGAAAACAAACCTAACTAAACAATAACAAAAAGACTCATTTCCTGCCGCCGTCAACTAAATATTTATGATTTACGACCGTCTACCGCCCGATAACTGGATTATCTTAAACCTACAATCCTCGGGATCCCGAAGACTCCCGAAGCCTCCCGACGGCACCCGACTGCGACTTAATCTTTATTGGCCAGACGGAAATCTTTTAAGGCCTACTTTATTCGAATTACTAGCTTTTGCTCGGTGCTTTTCTTGTATTTTTTAAACTGGTTCGCGCTGGAGCAGATGCGATTTATTTCGACTTTAAACAGATCGACGTACAGTTGGCTGCAGAGGAATTTTGTGGCTTAGCCACGTAAAATTCACTTTTCCGAAATGTGCACTGTTTTAAAAGGAGCGCTTTGGCCTGATGTTACTGTTCCTTAGAGAAAGTTTAATTGTTTGAGTTCCATTATCCTACTAATAATTATCATCATCATCCCAGCCTATATACGTCCCACTGCTGGGCACAGGCCTCCTTTCAGAACAAGAGGGCTTGGGCAATAGTTCCCACGCGGGCCCAGTGCGGATTGGGAACTTCACACACACCATTGAATTGCTTCGCAGGTTTGTACAGGTTCCTCACGATGCTTTCCTTCACCGCAAAGCTCGTGGTAAATTTCAAATGTAATTCCGCACATGAATTACGAAAAACTCAGAGGTGCGAGCCGGGGTTTGAACCCACGACCCTCAACTAATACTAATAATTATAAATGTGAAAATTTGTAAGTCTTTTACTCAATCACGAGTAAACAGCTGGACGGTTTTTGATGAAAATTGCCACATAGGCAGACTATGACTTGGCTAGGATAAAGAATACTTTTTATCCCAATCAAGTGTTCTGTGGGATCAAATTGACTAAAATAAACAAAATCTAAAATCCACAAGAATGAGGTCACAGGTGGAATGTGGTTTTATTTGAGTCGACATTCATTTGACACGTGTCTTTACTTCGGTTTACTAATGTATCGGCGAAAATTATTTAGCAAATTATTAACTCCCCAACTATTTATCCCATATTTTTATTTAGGCGAAATGTTATTTCCCAACTCAACGTTTCGCACTGATATCATTTCCCAACTAATGATCGATAAATTATTATTATGCAAATATTACCTGGATTTTTTTTAAGATGTCATTTATGTTTTCGTCAAATGTATTGATTGGCATACCTTAATTTAGAAACTTATTGAATGGCATCCAACCACTTTTCTAGTGTCATTTATCCTGGCTGCTATAAAAAAAAACCTAACATCGAAGGCTAAGGCGGGAGCTACGCCTAGCTTTCTGAACCTAAACTATCCAAGTCGCTTCTGTTCCGAACCGTCTTGCTCGCTCGCTTCGCTCGCTCGCACAAATCAAATTGAAGTATATCTTTGCAATGTATGCAATATGATTGGCTTAGGCAAATAAAAAATTGCCCAAATGTTATTTGACAATTTCTTATTTGCCTAAGCCAATCATTTGCTACATAATTATTTGCCACATAAATGTGTGATGAAGTAAAATTTTGCAATGTAAAAATGTTGCGAAATAAAAAAAATGCGAAGTAAAGTTATGCCAAATATTAGTTTGCCAAATGAAACTTTGGCGAAAGGTTGGTTGATAAGTGAAATTTGGCGAAACATATTTCGCCGAAAAGGCAGTACACCCTTTACTTCATGTAGAAGTCATTGGAGTGTCTGCCAAATTAGATCAGCTAATAGGAATGTCCTGAACGGTAGTAATTTGATAAAATTTTGCCCAAAAGTAGATACGTTATGATATGGGCTAGAACGTAATAATTTTATCCCGGTTAAGTGTTTCAGAGGTATAAATATTATATTATTCTGCTTTTTGTTTTTAATCACTTTTATTTTCCAATGTTGTTTGTTTTTTTATTAGCAAAACGATTGCGCAATGGCTTTTTTTATCTTATTTTTGTGACTCAATTGTTGACGCACAAACAGAATTTGTTATTTCCAACAGATAGGTAGAAGGATCTTTCAAGTTTGTTATAATCGAAGGTCTCCGAGTGCCCCGGGCTGGGCTTTAATCTAGATGGAACCGAGACATGACAGCTGGACAGCTTGTGATTGGATTAAAGCATTTTCCATAAGTATTTTGCGGATAATTTAATATTTCATTCGAAACCAGATAGAAATGTTTTGAGCATAAAACACGATTTCGTTGTTACACGTGAATTTTTAAAAATAAAGATCCAAATTTATAAATGAAAAAGACCAAGATTAGAAGATTTATAGACGACCGGATGCCCAAGTGGTTAGAGAGACTGACTATGAAGCTTGAGGTCCCGGGTTCGATTCCCAGCCGGGGCAGATATTTCTATGAATAATGCGAATGTTTGCTCTCGGGTCTTGGATGTTTAATAAGTATGTTTATCCGTTGCCTAGTATCCACAGAGTACAAGCTTTGCTTAGTTTGGGACTAGGTCAATTGGTGTCAAGTGTCCAATGATAATATTTTTTTACCAGGGGTATTGCAGATGCGTTGCCAACCTAGAGGCCTGGGATACCTCAAGTGCCAGTATTTTCACCGGCTGTCTTACTCTCCACGCCGAAACACAACAGTGCAAGCACTGCTGCTTCACGGCAGGATTAGCGAGCAAGATGGTGGTAGCAATCCGGGCGGAGCTTGCACAAGGTCCTACCACCTGCGAACCAAAATAATCCTTTTATAACTCATATTCCCTAATTTTTTTTTTTTTTATTTTTTTATTCGACTGGATGTCAAACGAGCAAATGGGTCTCCTGGTGGTAAGAGATCACCACCGCCCATAAACATCTGCAACACCAGGGATATTGCAGATGCGTTGCCAACCTAGAGGCCTAAGATGGGATACCTCAAGTGCCAGTAATTTCACCGGCTGTCCTAATGATTATCACCCCTACTTACTACCCCTACCCCTACTTGTAACTAAAATTCGCCCACAAATTATGGAAACTCGACTTCCTATTAGGTACCCTTAAATATTAGATCCCCGTAAATCCAATAGGACAGCAATATCTACCTATTCCTTTATTCACGGCCGCAAACGAGCCTGATAGGGCCGGCTCCGAACCCGGGCCCTTCCGGTCATCGATCACAACACTATGCTGCTGTAGCTTGACCTTATTTTTTTCCGATCGCGGCAAAAAATGTGCCGAAGAAAATGTGTTTCGTTTTCTAGGGATATTTAGGTCAGTTTTTAAGATACGAAAGATTCAAATGTAATTTTTGACATACAGCGAAGGAGCAAAACGATGCGCGCTGGAGCGATGATCTTGTCTGCTCGTACGCAGGTTACTGGAAGCTAATTTCTGTCTGAAGTTAAATAATGTACGAAATTACATTTAAAATTTACCACGAGCTTGACTATGAATGAAAACATCTATAGGGATACGTTCGCCTTTGTATATTATTATCCTGTGTTTACGCCACTGCGTTGCACAGGAGTCACAATTATAAACCTTATTGTTTGTTTACGTTAACTTCATTTAGCTTTGTATAGTTTCTTACCCAATCCCACTACCTACACATCACGACATACATTCGCTAAACCAATAACAACACACGCATATCACGACATACATCTCTCATCCAATCACAAGCGCCACTCATGCATACGTCACACATTCTTTGCTAACACTTTACACGTACTCAAGCACTCACCTTTCATCTTCCACACACACAACAATTAATTTGTAAATGAATTCAAAGTTTATTAAATTGTAAAAAACCTAAATTTGCTTTTACTGAAAGTAAGCTAAATTCACCTTGTTCCTATACTGAACAAATTGGCGACCGTGACAGGACCTGCAGCAATAATTATAGGATTCTGAGGTCTTGAAGTTCTAAGTCATTGTTCCTGAGCGACTATTGAGGCTACGTGTACGCCGTACAGTATCAAGATATCTGGACAAAGATCGATCGTCCAGAGCAATCAGCTGGGTCTACTGCGTGCATCGTGCCACCAGAACTGAAAGTTTCGTTCTGGAAACGCCCACCTCAACGGACCACGCCTACGCCGCGGACAGCAGCATCAGCACCTAGTGCCACTAACGCGCACTACCTATTAATGTGTCTACATCTGCCTGCCTGCCCTATCAAGTGAGCCCGTTCCTATCTTGTCTTTCTTTCCTTTTAATTTGTGTAATTTGCGAGTCCAATTTCTCGAACGTTCTAGGTTGTTTTTTCTTTTCTATCTAGCACTTTGCACTTGCTTAACAATACGCCACAGTTGCAGTCTACGTACATAAGGCAAACAAAAAAACCCAAATTTCTAAATCAGTTTCATCAAATTCATTTTTTGTTAATCGATTTAGCTGTTTATGTTCCTTCGTGCTTGTACACAACCTTTCTTCTATTCCGTGCAGTAAATACCTACTTAACTATAATTTTGTAATAAATTCCCTCTAAAATAAAATAAAATAAAATATAGTTACTTTAGTTTACATTCCGAGGTCCCTAATTTACATACCTTTTATACGTATGTAGTTACGTACTAAGTATACCTAATTATCTTAAATACTTAAACAATATCCAAGTCAAATAATATCTTAAATCGCCCTTTTCGCCATTGTTGCATCAGTTGCTTAGCTTTTTACAATTCTGCATTCCAGTGGCCCATCTGCTTCGCTTGCATTTCATCTACGCGTGTTATCAAGTACCTATCGCCAGCCGCTTGCCGCATCTCCCCGTGCGCCCGCGCCTGGCTGATAAGAAACCGGTCTCGGGCTGCCGGCCGCTGCCCGGCGACGAACAGCTGATCTATTGAAGCGAGGAGCGTATTGTATTCTATTAATTACTTACCTATTATTTGTGCTTGTTTATCTCGATAGTTTATCGCCATGCCGTCCGACGGTAAACAAGATGAAAAACTAAAATTAAAACGTAGTTCTATTAAGGGACGATTAACAAAATTTAAAAACTATTTGGACACAGTAACTACACTAGAAAATATTTGCCCTTTGGAAATTAATAAATTGTCGATGAAATTGTCGAGATTGCAAGCGTTATACTCTGACTTCGATGAGGTGCAAGGCCAAATAGAGATCCTAGAAGAATCTGACCAAGCTGAAGAATTAAATGTGCGCGACTCAATTGAACACGAATTCGATACTTGCATTTCTATCGCTCAAGATTTTATTGAGACTAATTCCCCTGTAAAGGAACAAAATTCCCCGCAGCGGCCTAGCAGTGCCGCTTCGTCTTACAAATCACAATGTGAGCATGATAACTGTGACACTCTCGGTTTTCGATTGCCAGTTATTAAAATTCCCAATTTTGATGGCTCGTGCTTTAAATGGCTCGAATTTAAGGAAACCTATATTTCTTTGGTTCACGAGAACAATAAAATTAAAAATATTCATAAGTTCCATTATCTTCTCTCTTATTTAGAGGGAGAAGCTGCTCGTGTTTTATGCAACTTAGAAGTCACTGGCGCAAACTATTCTGAGGCTTGGCAACTACTTACCAAACGATACGACAACAAGCGTCAATTAATTAATAATCATTTAAAGGCTCTGTTTGGCGTTGACTCGGTGCGAGAGACTGACAAGTCCCTTCGTTTTATAGTGGATCATGTCACAAAAAACTTGCGGGCTCTCTGCACACTAGGGCTGCCCACTAATCAATGGGATGCCCTAATCATTTATATGATCGCCACTAAGTTAGATAACAGTACTTGTCTTAAATGGGAAGAACATAGAACTAATCTGCCCGAAATTCCTTCTTTAGAACAATTTTTCGATTTTCTTAAGAACCGTGCCAATGTTTTAGAAACAGTAAACAGACAAAGGCACGACAAGTCCAAAATGCTACTACCGACCCCCCAACCCAAGGTACAAACCAAGGCATTTGCTCTGACGACTAAGTCGAAATCACCTCCTGCGTCAGTTGTTGGATGCTTGGTGTGCAATGGTCCTCATCGCCTATATGAATGCGCAACATTCAAGGCTAAGTCCCCAGAGGATAGGGTGTCGTTCGCATCGACCTTAAATTTATGTGTAAATTGCTTAAGGGTGGGTCATAATGTTCAGACTTGTAGGTTGCCAGGTTCTTGCCGCTCTTGTAAACAAAAACACAACACTCTGTTGCATGTACCAGCCCAACACGAAGTACCTGGTTCCGGTGCAAATCAGTTTCACAGCTTGGCAGCTATGACTGATTCCGATGTCTTGTTGTGCACGGCCCAAGTTAACATATCAAATTTTAATACAAATGAAACGTTAACGGTACGGGCATTGCTTGACAGCGGGAGCCAGTCTACCTTTATAACTGAAGATGTTCAACAACGTTTAAACTTAACTTGCCAGCCTTCAAATGTCAGTATAGCCGGACTATCGGATGCACCTCTGACTATTGATGTAAAGCGCTGTGCGCTACACTTACAGTCGTTGAATGATCCCTTTAATGTCAACATGTCTTGCCTAGTAATACCCAAAATTGCCGATAAGATACCTAAAGCTACTCTCGACGTAAGTCGCTATGATTTTTCTAACTTTAAACTAGCAGACCCCACATTCTATGAGACATCTTCTATCGATATGCTTATTGGTGCTGACCTATTTTGGGACCTGATCGGTTCCCATCAGCATTCCCTAGGAACAAATAATCCCATTCTTCAAAGCTCCAAATTGGGATGGCTCATTTCTGGTCCACTACCTATCCTAAATACCTATTCACCTAATACAAAAGAAAATAATAAAACTATAAAATGTAATTTCCTAACTAAAGAACCTAACCTATCGACAATTAACTATGCACTAGAGAAATTCTGGGAACTAGAAAACATCCCACAATCTCATCCATATTCCCAAGAAGAAAGCCTATGCGAACAGCACTATTTATCTAATACCTACCGCCTTGATACGGGCCGTTTCTGCGTGGGTCTTCCACTTCGAGAAGAAAAGGATTGCTTAGGTGACTCGTACTTTTTAGCAAAAAAGAGATTTCTAAGCCTTGAAGCTCGGTTTAAAAGGCAACCGGAATTGAAAAGGCTTTATGTCGATTTTATTCACGAGTACGCTGAACTCGGTCACCTTGAGGAACCACCCATACACAGGCCCGCTACCGCCTATTTCCTTCCACACCATCCAGTGATTAGGACCAAAAGTGAGTCTACCCAATTACGGGTCGTGTTCGATGCATCGGCGCGCAGTTCTTCCGGTTTCTCAGTCAATGACTTACAAATGGTTGGGCCGGTCGTACAAGACTCCCTATTTAACATTCTTTTACGTTTCCGACAATATAAATATATAATTTCCGGGGACGTGGAAAAAATGTACCGCCAGGTCCGCATAAGAGAGTCCGACCGCGATATGCAACTTATTCTGTGGCGTGACAATGAAAATGAACCTCTTCGCACACTGCGACTAAATACCGTTACATATGGGTTTGCAAGCGCTAGTTTTCTCTCTACGAGGTGCATCTGGCAGCTGGGTGAGGAGTGTAAGGACCCCTCTATTAAAACAATCATTCAAAATGATTTTTATTGCGATGATTTACTGTCCGGGGCGGAAACGGAGGAAAGTTTAAAGTATATACAACGTCAAGTCTCGAATGAGCTCTCCAAGGGTTGCTTCCATCTCAGGAAGTACAGGTCAAATCTACCAACTCTCTTTGATGATTGTTCGCTGCCTGAAAAGGGAAATCTCCTAATAAGTAACTCTACTAATACTCTGGGCATAGGTTGGTCTCCATCTTCCGATAACTTACTATTCCAAATAGATTATTCCCCCGACTCTACCATTACTAAAAGGTCAATACTGTCCTCCACTTTTAAAATTTTTGACCCTCTTGGGCTACTAGCTTTATGCACAATTAAGCCTAAGATTTTACTTCAAGAGCTTTGGTCACTAAAGTTAGACTGGGACGATGAAGTTCCCGATGCGATTAAAAAGAGTTGGCAAGGTTTTAGTCTAGGCATAAGTTCACTCTCTTCACTTGAAATACCAAGAAGAGTGTTATTAAATAATTCCATTTTTATAGAGATGCATTGTTTTTGTGATGCTTCCGAGAAAGCCTTTGGTTCATGCATTTATTTACGATCAAAGGATACTGAAGGAAACGTTGAAACAAATTTATTATGTGCCAAATCTCGCGTTGCACCTCTAAAAGCTACCACGATTCCACGTCTTGAGCTTTGTGCTGCACTTTTAGGTGCTCAATTAACTACCGCCGCTACTCAAGCTCTACGTTTGCACATTAATCGTCATATTTATTGGTCGGACTCTAAGGTTGTTCTCGGTTGGCTTCAGTCGGCTAACAAAACAAAAACTTTTGTCGCCAATAGAGTAGCCGCTATTCACGAGCTCTCTGATCCTAGTCACTGGCGGTATGTACCTACAGGAGAAAACCCAGCCGACCTGTGTTCTCGTGGCATCGAGCCCCAACAGGTCGCACACGCTGATTTGTGGTGGCATGGACCTCTATTTCTTATGCAGTCTGAAGCTTATTGGCCCACTTTTCCACACTCTACCGTCGTCGAGTTACCTGAACTGAAAGCGTTCCCCGCTTTGGTGGCGGAGCCTGCACCATCGGTAGCATTTATTGACGTTACCAAATTTTCAAAATTAAACAGACTACAAAGAGTAAGTGCTAGAGCACTTAGATTTATATATAACTGTCGAAACCCTAATAACAAACTTATAGGTATACTGACGGTCGACGAGCTTCAGGGTGCTTTAAGCTTTCTGATTAAAACAGCCCAGCTAGAGTCCTTTCCCAATGAAATAGCATGCCTAGAGTCTAAACGACCCTTGCCGACTAAGTCAAATTTACTTTCACTTAATGCTTTTATAGATGAATGTCAGCTACTCCGTGTCGGTGGTAGAATCGACAAATCAAATCATCCCTATAATAAGAGGCATCCTATTTTACTGGATAGTAAGCATCATTTGACTAAATTATTGTTCAGATTTGAACATGAACGCCTAATGCACGCACCTCCCCAACTACTACTTACCTCCATACGTGACCAATACTGGCCGTTAGGAGGCCGCAAGCTAGCCCGACTTATTTATAATCATTGTGTCCGGTGCCGCAGATATAATGCTAAATCAATGACTAATATAATGGGCAACTTGCCCGTTGAGCGGGTAGAGCCAGATTTCCCATTTAAGGCTGTCGCCACTGATTTTGCCGGTCCATTTTTAATTACCGATCGTAAGGGTCGAGGATGTAAAATAACAAAATGTTATTTGTGTATTTTTGTATGCCTTAGGTATAAATGCCTCCACTTAGAGCCAGTAAGTGAGTTAAGTAGAGACGCTTTTATTTTAACTTTAAAGCGTTTCATCGCGCGTAGGGGGTTGCCAAACTTAATATACTGCGACAATGCAACTAACTACGTTGCTGCAGCCAAAGAAATAAAGGCATTTTTTGAATTCAACAACGAATACTTTTCTGACTTTGCAGCTCAACGAGGCATAGAGTTCAGGTTCTCCCCTGTATACGCTCCTAGCTTCAATGGTTTGGCCGAAAGTAGTATAAAATCCGCTAAGCTCCATCTTCGTCGAATATTAGGGCAAACTCATTTAACGTTCGAGGAATTGGCTTCTCTTTTTGCACAAATTGAAGCCATCCTCAACTCCCGACCCCTTTGTCCTCTCAGCCCATCACCCAACGATTTTCAACCCCTTACCCCGGCTCACTTTTTAATCGGCAGGCCGCTCACATCATTGCCATCGCCAAGCTTCGGAGACTCCAATTCTTCGCGTCTCAACAGATTCCAGCGCCTCGAAGAACTGCGGAACCATTTCTGGAGGCGATGGTCAAATGAATTTATTGCTGAACTTCAGCAGCGCAGGAAGTGGCGCGTCAAGTGCAGAGATTTACGCATAGATGACTTGGTACTCATTAAAGACGAAACCCCGCCGCTCTACTGGCGCCTTGGTAGAGTCAGCAAGCTATTTCCTGGAAGCGACGGGATTCCACGCGTTGCCGATGTCAAGACAGCCCGCGGGACTATACGCAGGGCACTCAATCGGCTGTGTTTGCTGCCAACAGACTGCTCATCTTGAAAGCTTTTGCCGGAGCTTTCAAGGGCCGGGACGATGTTTACGCCACTGCGTTGCACAGGAGTCACAATTATAAACCTTATTGTTTGTTTACGTTAACTTCATTTAGCTTTGTATAGTTTCTTACCCAATCCCACTACCTACACATCACGACATACATTCGCTAAACCAATAACAACACACGCATATCACGACATACATCTCTCATCCAATCACAAGCGCCACTCATGCATACGTCACACATTCTTTGCTAACACTTTACACGTACTCAAGCACTCACCTTTCATCTTCCACACACACAACAATTGATTTGTAAATTAATTCAAAGTTTATTAAAATTGTAAAAAACCTAAATTTGCTTTTACTGAAAGTAAGCTAAATTCACCTTGTTCCTATACTGAACACCTGTGTTCTGTTATTTTCAGGTGACTGCACTATGAGTACTAAACAACGGATAAACATCCCATCATATAAAATATTTATATATAAAGTAGGGATGTTTATCCGTTGTTTAGTACTCATAGTGCAGTCACCTGCAAATACATCCCTGTATTTCTTTTATTATTATTTTTTCTTTAATTGTATAATATAGTTTTTAAATATTTTATTTGTAAATATATTTTTATGAAAAAAATGACTTTCTGCCAAGTTTCTTGCGGCGCATTCTTCTTGGCAATGATGGTCTTTCCGAAAGCGCTGGTAGTTTAAAAAAATGACGTGTAAAAGTGCCCATTGCGGCCTATTTACTGAATAAATCATTTGAATTTTGAATTTTTGAATTTGATTTGAAATATCTGCCACGACGGAGCCTGCAAAAATATTTGACACGTCCTTACCGGCCCTTGAAATACAGTTGAATCAGATATTTATGCTCACTTTGATGTGTCAGACATTGCTGCTGACTGGTGCATGTACAAGCTTTGCTTAGTTTGGGACTAGGTCAATTTGCGTTAATTGTCCCATGATTTTTTTTTTTTTGCGGAAGTTGGTGCAAAACCGCCTTGGTGTCGTTTTAGTTTCTTGTCATCAAGTGCCTAGAGCCAGGCTACATCGCGATACTTGTGATCCTCCAATACACGTGTCCACCAATCAGTGCGTTTTTCCGCTAACTTTTCCCAATCAAGGTGGTCAATTTCGAAAGTGGCTATGTCAGGCCTGTGGACGAACATGTCGCTCTCTCATCAGTCTAGTCAGTCACCAAAACGTTGTGCACAGGCAATACGCCAAAATTCGTCGGAAACAGACGCGTACCTAGGCCTGATTGATTGATTTGTTTATTTATATATGTAATGAAAAGGATCGATATTTTTTCATCCTAATGAAGCTTTACAATTAAAGTAAACAACATGTTCGTACAATAGTCATGTGTGTTGAAAACGGATTAGGTACTTATTGAAGCTCCAAAAATCCCTTCCCTAAACCAGCACTTTGGCGTACCATCCACATTAGTATTCCGGCTTGTTGTTTTTAAACAATTTACATATTTATCCCTGCTTGTTACTTTTTGTTAGTGGTTTTTTGGTGGTGGTGGTGGAATTTATTTATTTATTTCATGGTCACTTATAATTTAATTCAATCTATTTTTATTTACGTAAAGGTAAGTGGTTTATTTATTTATTTTATTTCTTTATATATTTGTGCATCGTTCCGTGAGTCACAGACGGTTCTGGCGGAAAATCAGCGCTGTGGCGTTTAACGCCTCAACATAATGCTGAGTCAGCGGCCGTTTATGTTACTATTTTCATGTGTTTTCATGTATTTTTTTTTGGTTTATTTGTGTTTAATTGTGTAAATTTTATTGTATTTGTGTGTCTTCCGTATTAGTAAATAAATATCTTCTTTCTTTATTTTTTTATTTCTTAAAAGCCTCTGCGTCTATTTGGAATCCTATCAACCCACGAATGTAATAACCCCTTAGCCAATTCTAATCGTTGACTGGAGGATATTGCTTAGAATCAACTTCACGCTCCCCTGCCCCGTCGGGTTTAACCGAATCTACCCGATTCATAATATTTCATTTTTTATTATTACGTAACACCGAATATTTGGGTCATGTGGAGATATTGCCTATGGATTCAATAAATACCTCGTAAGTACTTATACAGTGTGTTACTACCAGCCAGGCTTTTTTGAGGGAGGTTAAAGTAACGTACTTCTGAAAATAACCATGAAATTAATTTAATTAATAAATTAAAATTCAGATTTTGTTAATTATATTTATACCTTGATGAGTTTCTTGCCGGATTCTTCTCAACAGAGGTTTTTCCGAACCGGTGGTAGATTTTTTATGACATTCGTGCTTGTTATAGCCTAAATTGAATAAGGATATTTTGACTTTGACTTTCACTTTGAATCCACGACCTTCGGCTTGAGAGGCAATAGTCCACCACGGCTTCTAGGAGCATATCACAACAATAAATAACGTTGAAGCCTATTTTCTCGCCAATCACATAAGTGAGCTAACGCTGCAGATGTCTTCCATGTTTCCTCACAAAACTTGTTACCAACTCTACACTCCCCGAGGGTCCATCGCAACGGACCCCCAAACGAAAGGCGGCAAGTACAACTTTAATAAGTTCTACAAAACTTTTTTCTTCATTAACAGTTCTAAATTGAGCAGAACCAAATTTACGAAACGACTTCGTTTTGCTGACATAATTGAGTGAAATACGAGTTGTACCCTCTAGTTCTGACGCTCGCGATTCAAAAGCAAGATTTAATCAAACGTAAAAGAGGACTCTTAATTTTGTTTGTAAATAACCTAACCATTAAAATTTCATTTTTAATACAAGATTTTTTGCAGACTGTACTTTTTGTTGACTGTACTTGCATTGTCACCTGAATTACATTTGTATATCAAATTTCAAGTCGATGCTATTAACCGTTGAAGAGTTCTGTCCTGCGGAGATGATCCTGGCTGACTACCAGGGTGGCACTACTAGATTAATGTATTGTCACGCGATTTACAAGTCAAGTCAATCTGACTACTGGAAGTTGGTCAAATTTAACTTGCAAGATTTGATAACAGACAGACATAGGGACTGGTGAAACTAAATAAAAGCTTGTGAAAGTAAATCATCATCATCATATCAGCCGTAAGACCCCTCCCCCGTTTGACCTCCAGTAGCTTCGGTTGGGAGCGGCCTGCATCCACCCTGAACTTGCAGCTTTTGCCAGGTCATCCGTCCACCTTGTCCTTGGACGTCCTACGTTGCGCTAGTCGATCCACGGTCTCCATTCGAGAACAACCAAAGGAAAAATAAATAGAAACTGAAAATTTAGCTTACATTTAATATTGAAGGTATAATTTTAAATACTAATTAATCTCGAAACCGCGAGTGAGAAGCGCGAACGAAGTATTCTCGATACAGCTTGAGCAATAGTGCTTTTGTAGGCACGTCTGTCCGGCTATTTTCTTCTACAAGTTGCATTTCCCAAAAAAAAACCTAAGGTTAACAAGGAAGCTGAACTATTCCAAAAATCTTTTTGTGCGGGGCACGCAAAATTGAAAAAGTATTCACGAGACCACAAAGACCTACCTGCGCGACCTCAACTATTTGGGGCTGGGTCACCTTTTCAATGATACCCGGCTAGGGCGGGACCAAATCGCCGAATCGAGAAATCCAAAGAAAGACCTTTAACGGCGCGACCCTTTCTGCACCGTACCCTTTCAATGATAACCCTTTATTAGGATAGTTGGGTCCGGCTTAGTTGCCGAATTCAAAAATGTGGAATATAAC
The DNA here is from genome assembly GCF_025370935.1 of Choristoneura fumiferana. Classification (NCBI taxonomy): domain Eukaryota; kingdom Metazoa; phylum Arthropoda; class Insecta; order Lepidoptera; family Tortricidae; genus Choristoneura; species Choristoneura fumiferana. The sequence goes on from NC_133474.1 coordinate 374,306, forward strand.
AGTTTGCCCTTGGGAATATGAGTATTATGAACTACTAGTGTCATCTTTGTAAAAGGATGTAGAGTTGGAATAACATTTCATGCCGAAGTTATTACGCACTTTTTTTGGAATTACCGTCAAACTAATTCATGTACCAGAATGGAACCTTTGTGCTACTAATACCATGTTAACATCCCATACTTTTGTCAAGGAAATCATAGTGAATTTGATTATTAAAAGGTTCCCTGGTACATGGATCAGTTTGTTCGACAGCACATCTGTACATACCCAATTTATTCTGTAAGGTAGTAATCATCATCACCCGGAAGACGTCCACTGCTGAACAAAGGCCTCGCCCTTAAAACGCCACAGTTAATGACAACTCAACACTTTCACGTGTGGCCCGCAACTCTTGTGATGTCATCAGTTCTCCTAGTAGAAGACCAGCCAACGCTTCGTCTTCCGGTTTTTGGTCCCTACTCCCTACTCTAGGACCTTCCTCCAGTTCCTCCCCTTACTTTTATCCGTTCTTCGAGCGATGTAGTCCGCCCATTGTCACTTTAACTTGCATATTCTTCTAGCTAATATAGGACTTTTTACAAGCATTTATTTAGTTTCACCTGTCCCGTTGTCTGTTTGTCTGTCTGTAATCAAATCTTGCAAGTTAAATTCGACCAACTTTCAGTAGTTGGATTGACTTGAAATTTGGTATACTTATGTAAATTGCGCGACAATACAATGATCTGGTAGTCACATCCTGGTAGTCCAGCCAGGATCGTCTCCGCAGGACGGAACTCTTCAACGGTTAATGGTATCGACTTGAAATTTGGTATGCAAATGTAGTTTGGGTGGCAATGCAAGTACAGCTGGCAGAAAAAGCTTGTATTAAAAAAACTTATTTCAAGCAAGATTTAGACTAAGTAACCATTAAGCTTTTGGATTTTGAAGGCAAGCTTGGACATAACTGCATTAAAAATATTTCGATAGCTTGCAGCCAAACAAAACCAATATCTCTATTCGCCGAATCTTGCCCCGATTCGGCCTTGCTCTACGCACTAGTTCTAGGCTTTGACGAAATAATATTAGTGGTCGATTGCCGAATGCAAATACGACCCCGACATATGAGGCACTTTATTGTACACGGGGGCTGATAACCTTTACTCAGAGATGCGGGTTTTAGAAGATTGGGTTTTAGGGTTGGAGGAAAAGTTGTGAATATTTGAAAAATGTATTACCTATTGTGATTCACGTAGCTACACTTGAGTTGAAATTTGACTTATACTAAATATTGTGTTGTACTTTTGATGCTGACTGTACAAACAAATAATAGATTACATTGAGACACACAACATAGGTGAACTTGTCACATAAAGGAATCTCTTCCAGTAAACTTTAGAAAACTGTCAGAAGTCGTTCGAACGAACAGAAACAAGAATAGATTTCGTTCAAAGTTTGCTGTTGGATCAGAGTTTATTTGTAGCGTACGGTAAATATAGAGTTGTTGCGTAAGGTAGATTTTTGAACTGAAATAGTGTTTAATCATTTTTTGGGTTCCGTAGCCAAAAGGGACCCTTATAGTTTCGCCATGTCTGTCTGTCTGTCCGTCCGCGGCTTTGCTCAGGGACTATCAATGCTAGAAAGCTGTAATTTTGTACGAGTATATATGTCGACTATGCCGACAAAATGGTATAATAAAAAAAAGTGCAAATTTTCATTAAAATCGTGCGTCCCCCCCCCCTCTAAAATCTAAACCGGTGGGTAGGTTTTCTTGAGAATTATAAATAGTTTAAGAGTAAATAGCAGCCTAAGATATAAAATATATAACTAAACTTGGAATATTCCGTACATAATACGAATAATGCGATATTATCCTTAGAAAAATAATATTTTTTAGTAAAGGGTTCCGTAACCCTATTTCGGGCGTGTCCGACACGCTCTTGGCCGGTTTTACTTTTATTTTCACAATAAAATCATCGAACTGAAATCTATGTTGTAAATAGACTCGATATTATTATCTCGCAGATGAATAATTTATTTATTTTTCGATTTGGCCAAAAAGTTATTTGCCAGGCACTATCTAAAGCAGAGTTTAGAGTTGTATGAAATAACGTGCAAGTTGCATTACATTGCGAGACCGTAAAGCCAACGAGTTCGTAGTGGTCAATCGAGCGCCGCAATGTAATGCAACTTGCACGATTTTTCTTGCGAGTGTAAACTCGGCTTTATAAAGGACTGAGCCATCTGTGGAAGTTAACGAAAATCAAGAAAACAACGATGTAGATTTTAATAAAATTGCCTAACGCATTTGTAATCACAATCGTTTTCACCACTTCTTTTTGTCTCTCCTTATAAAACGAGGTTAGAAAGAGATGGCGAATGCGATCGCGAACGTCAGCGCGCTAGACATTATACGTTCACGGGATATCAAAGTTCTAATTCGTCAAACCATCAGAATTACAAAGTCATCTTCTCCTCATCCCCTCTTGTTCTCATGAAACCAAACCAAATGGAATCAGCGCAAGTTTCACCGGGCAGAGGGGCTACTACGAAACTCGAAAATCGAAGTTCGTATCACACTGTCCCTTTCTCTCGCGTTTTAAATGACATAAGCGTGAGCGGACGGCAACACACGAATTTTGATTTTCGAATTTCGTAGTAGCCCTGCAGGTCAATAAGGAACGACGGACACGGGGCCGATTTGGAAGTCTGCTCGACGAAACTAACCCATACGGACGGACCGAGTATTTAATTTTTCTTAATTGTGACATACGTTGATGATTTCGTATTGAATTAGTAGTTATTAAATAGATTAAAATTGGGTAGCGTCTGAGGTAAAAATCTATACTTATAAAAGAGTAACTTTACAGAATGACCGACAGACCTTTGACAACGTAAACCACTGGAGCTAGAAACTTGAGGCTTGGCACAAATATTTCTTAAGGGTCAAGTTCAAGTGCAGCAGATTATAGCTTGGTAGCCAATACGGTTGATTACAATAAACATAATTTCTACGGGATGACACTGCGATCGATCTTTAAAATACAACACAACGCAATTACATTGGCTCTTTACTGAACATCGCAATACTCGTATAATAAGCAGTACAGTTTTTTTTGTACTTATACGTGGAGAAAAACTTTCAATGAACCCAAATCTCTCTAGAGCAATCTCTTCAAGGCAGCCTTAACAATAGAAAAAAGGTAAGGAATAGATTTAACAATGCTTTGCTCTTGATCACGAAGCTGGTAAATTCGTCTAAACATCGTGACTTCATTAAAGGTATTTAACCTATTCGTGCTAGACCACGGTAGACTGTATAGCAAATAAATGTGTTTTATGTGATTTATGTTTTTCCTATCACCTGGTTCCCAAATTACTCCGCTCAGGACAGAAGGCACGGCCACCCCAACCCTGAAAGCACCCAATTTCGGCATATTGCATAAAGGGAGTGATTTAGAATTCCGCACCAGAAACGCTCTCAATGTAACCTGATGAGGCTAACTCGATATGGATAATGCTTGGCATCCAATCCATTGATTGCTGGATCCGGCCAGTTACAGGGGTTAGTTGGTTTAGCTAATAGCGATTCTGTTTATTCATCGTGTTCTCTTATAAGTTGATTAACAGATGGGAGTCTTTTCAAGTTGGACTCGTCGATTCAACTGTATTTGCTTAGATACACAAGTATGAAATGCTTTAAAATACTACAGGAGCAACCTAATAGCTTATAGCTCGGAAATTGAATTGGACACTCCCTTAGCTGGTTTTTAGAAGTAAGTAACAAATTATGCAACGTGTGACATCAATAACACATATTTTTTTTATTAACGATGGCTTTAACGATTGTGAACCGTTTTAGGTACCCTTTCTCTTTTTTGAAATTGTGGATTAAATATGGTTTTTCCTGTTCAGAATCAAGAGCACAATCGATTCCGATCGTTTAAAAAAATGTCCCCATTTTTTTCATACAATTTTTTTTGAGTCAGTTCTGTCAGGCCCATACTGAGTGTATGAAAAAAACGTCTCAAAACTGTCATTTTTTTGGGGACATTTTTTTAAACTATCGGAATCGATTGTGCTCTTAATATTTTCCAAAATTTAAAAAAACTAAAGGGTACACTTTTTTTTGACAACGCTCTTTATCGAAAAAATATAACAATTACCTTTACTAATGGAGTTATTATTTTTATTTTATTTTCTCTGGCAACAATGTAATGCAAACATTTATTTGACGTTTCAGAGAGGCAGCAAATGTTAGTGTAAGTTGTTAGCTTTGTTACCGATACATTGCGTGCCGAATTAATTTGTATTTTTTTTAACTAGAAATATTAATGTACGTTCATTAGGGCTTATACTTTCAGCCCTTAAAATATATGTTCTTATGGAAGTCGCACGTGTATAATAACTACAATACTCGTGTTAGAATCCGGAATACGAAAATTCGCTGAAGAATTAAAGACACCGAATGACAGAATCTATTGATTGCGTTGACATAAAAGTCTTGTTATATTAATATCAGCTCGATACCTCCACAAGTCCCTGAGGAAAAAGGTCTTGACAGACGAACTGATAGACAGATAAAAGGAAAACAAAGTGATCCAATAAGACTTCCGTTTTATTCCTTTTGTAGAACGAAACCCTAAAACAAATATAATATTCGTTATTTTTATCCAATCTATGCACACGTTGTAGAAATAGCTGGCTCACACTCTTGTTTATTTAGTACTAACGATTCCATAACAGTTTCGTTAAACCTTTCGGCTTAACCGATACATTAAGCAGCACGATAACGTAAAAAATACATTACAGCACTCCAACTTTATGTTATTTTAGGTAAATTGAACGCTGAATTTCCTGCGAAACGGTACAATGCCGCAGTAACGAAGGTAGCCCCTCGGGGAGAGCTCAGCGCTTGCAAAGTCAATAGACACAAGGTTCGAGCCGGCGGAATGTTAGTCACTTTTTACCAAAATTTCACCGCAATATCTAGATCTAATTTTCAAGGTAGAATAGCGACTATGTACCAAAAGACGCAGTGTTGGCCGGTCTAACACAAGATGGAACAATATCGCAAGAGTGACTCGAGTGACGACAACGAACTGCAAGACGAAGCATGGCAAACCTCCCTTAGATGCACTGACGACATCGAGATACTTGTGGGCAACCGGTGGCTGCGAGTGATGGATTGGCATTCATTGTGGCGTTCTCTGGGCCATTGTTCAGCAGTGAACGTCTTCTAGATGATGATGATGCGATAATAGGTTATCCTAAGGGAGGGGTGGGGGCTCTGTTCAATTGTGGATGTCTTTTGGTTGATGTTGATGACTTTTCAGGGTTAACCACGGTAGCCTGGTGGTTAGCTTTATGATTTTTAAGCTGAACTTCTAAATCTTCTCTGACCTCTGAATTTTTGGGGATTTTGTTTGATATTACACTCAAACCATAAGCTTTTTGGTAACGGTTCATAGTTCTTTCTATCCGTGGGTAAAACTGTGCGTTTTTTTTTAGTTATCTAAGTTGGTTAGGTTATTCAATTTGTAGATAACGAACCGAAGTATCTGCAGGTATCACAAATAAAATATTTTCCTTAAACTGAGCGAAACCTATACATTTATAATAATTTTTGTAAAATCTAGCCAGAACTTTGTCCTATTTACTTCCCGTTATTTGTCCTCGCTCGCAGCTAATCGAATTCCAAAATACATAAAAGGGGACGTCAAAATTTAAACAATAGATTTTTTTGGCATTCCGAACGCCGATAAACAATCGAATTAACAGAAAAGGGCGTTATTTTTTCGACAAGAATTCAATTAGTTGTGATTCTGTTCAAATATTTAACCTTCGTCTTTCGGCTTCGGAGCTCGGCGTCAAACGATCGCGTTTGTTGTTTCAAGGTATCACGACCCTTCAGACAGTCGTTGGGAAAGTTTAACTGGTTGTAATAACTGAAATAATAACTAGCAACCCTCCGTAGCTTTGTATGGGCGTAACTGCGCAAAAAGAAGTTAAAACAAAAGAAAATTTAAGAGCTTTGGAATACCGCGGTTCTTAAACGCGTCATCGGCGATGTTCGCTCGTTTTTCTTTCCATAGCCTCTTGAACCCTCGCATACTTTATACGAAACCAATTAGCACTAATAGGTAATAACGGCCGAATGTACTTTATAAAGTACAAATTGTTCATTGAAAATAGAACATGAAACTACCGTGAGACTCACTCATATTAAATGATTATTGTAACGGATAACTCACGTCTTAAACCGAGTTTAGCTCGACATGTTTCGGGCTATTTCGTAGCCGAAACAAAACAAACAAAGCGAAACATGTCGATCTAAACTCGGTTTAAGACGTGAGTTATCCGTTACAATGTCATTTAATATTGAAAAAAGAATTTAAATAATTTTGAAATAATATCTTAAATAACTATGCTGGTGGGCCACGTCTAGTTCTCAAGTACAACGTCTGATAAAAAATAGTTAGGACTCCAAAGGATAGAGCAGTCATATAGGTACAACTTGCGTGAGTATCGCGATTGTATGGATACAAACGCGTTGGCGGCGCGTTTAAAAAACGCAGTATACAAGGTGGGCCCTGTAACAGGAGCAAAAAATTAAACCACAGCTTCCACTCTTCATCTTGAGCTAATTTATTTCTACAACTTTTGAAAATAACTTGTATTATGATTTTAATTATAGTTTAGAGTTTAATTAGACAAGCAATGTATTGCGAAATCCGTCATTTTGTTACATGACAGGCGATATCATTTAGGCTTTTGGATGCCGTACATTGAAAATACCATTTAATTTGTTTGGAATAAACACAATGATAAAATTAGGTAAGTACTTAATTTTTGAAAGTTGCAGAACTAAAAGTAGTTTCATTTGAGTGGCAGAACCTGTGTTTTAATTTTTTGCTCCTGTTACAGGGCCCACCCGGTATCATCATATCATATCATATCATGGGACACTTGACACCAATTGACCTAGTCCCAAACTAAGCAAAGCTTGTACTATGGATACTAGGCAACGGATAGACATACTTATATAGATAAATACAAACATCCAAGACCCGAGAACAAACATTCGTGTTATTCACACAAATATCTGCCCCGGCCGGGATTCGAACCCAGGACCTCAAGCTTCGTAGTCAGGTTCTCTAACCACTTAGCCATCCGGTCGTCGGTATATAGGCCCTAATATCGATTGCCGTGGGAATTGAGTAAAGTTGTGGATTTCCAATTCGACTACTAGGTGTAATATTTACGCGAGCATAGCTTCAAGTAAAGGCTAGTTGTAAAATAAATTTCTCTCTTCTCAACCGGCCAATCCAAGTACAAACCCGAACTTATCATCATAATGTAAATGGAGCTCTCACTTAAAATGGACGAACTCCAGGATAAAGTTGCTTTAAGTTTAAGTTTTCATTTAGAATTCTCATTTATGTCAGTTAATTCCCGGGCAGGGTAAGCCCGCCGTAATCCCGGGACACGGGACTCCATTTTAACTGTAAAAAGACCGGGAATTCTCTACATGTATAGGACACTCTTTGTCCTGCTTTGTATAAAACTAAGATTACATAGTGTTGCAGCGTTTAGTTTTTGTGAAAAGTAACGTTGTTTCTATCCCCAAAGCACGGCGGCCAAGACGTACAGTACCTACAAAATACGCGTTCTTAAATCTACATAAGCACGACGACGTCGTCGATGTGTGTGTAGGATACACAGGGCTGACTATCGCAAAACCCTAGTACTATAAATAAAGGTACTTATATGTTGGTATGGCTTAGCTATGTGCAAATAAATGTAAATCGTTAATCTTACATATTTATTGAAACCTACTTAAAATGTGTCTGTCTGTGTATTTAAGCATTATTATTTTCAATAACAATAGATATACGACTACAAACTTAAACTAATTATTCGGTAGGTAGTTATTTCCGTTTACCTTCACTTGGCCGAATTTCATTTTCCCGAATTTCACTTGCCATACCAACGTTTGCCATAAATTATATAGAACAGTGCTGTTATCAGGATTTTTTTAAATGTCATCATATAGAATGCAGTAGGTTAGGTTAGGTTAGTTTAATATCAACTCTGAATAAATTACTATTTCAGAAATAAATTACTTAATGGCAAATGAAAATTCTAGAAAACGATACATTCGGGCATATGAAATTCGGGCAGACGATAGAAAACCAGTTATTTCATGTATTCATCGTGATAATTTCAGAAGTCATTATTTATTTATAAAAGGAAGTAGGTACGGTACCGTTGCCATTTAGCAAAATGATTGCTTCCTAACTTAGTGCCGTGCGGCCGACATACATCGCGTCGCGCACCCGACTGCTTTCCTGCGGTTTTCCTGCAATCTGCGCTTGAGGGGTGGGGTAACTCGAACCGGTGCGGGGCGGAGCGTGGCCATTCTGTACGTTAGTACTATTATATATTCTGTCCTAACGTCTTGAATTTCTTCGCAGGTTTGTGCAGCCCACGGATATTTTCAACGGGTCTATATCGACTGGTCGAAAAGTCTCTGAAACCTTTTATTTTTCAGAATTGTTATAAAACAAACCTAAGCTATAGAGTATTACAAAATGATCATTTAGAAAAAATATGAAAAATGTACGGTTTCAGTAGCGGGAAAAAATATGATAACAATAATTATGACAAACATTACATTGTGAAAATTACGGCAGTCGAAAGAATCCTGTTTTCAAAACATTGTAAACTCGCGACAAATTTCAAAAATATGATTTAGCACACAAAAATTTCGAAAAACTCAGAGGCGCGAGCCCGGGTTTGAATCCGCGATCTGCTTGAGCGGCCATAGATCAAACTATTAGCTAGGCTATCATGGCGAATCTATTATATTACCATAGTAAAAGAGCACAAGTAGGTTCACTCCGACCCTTTAGGAGACAACTGCCTACTCCGGCGCGGACGCTTAGGGTTGTCGACGTCTATTTTAGAGTAATTACCTACCGGCAAATAATTTCATTACGAAAGTTAACTTAAAATTATCTAATGTCTGTGTCTAGAGAAACCAGACAAATTATGTTATTATTATTATACTGTTTTTTTTAATTATTTATAAATTCGCCGGAATGGTGATGGCGACTGTACACATACTACTCATGTTTACACATAATACTATAACTATATTTTTTACGTATAGGTAGGTAGGTATCTATTATTTTTAAGTGTCCTTGTACGAAACTATTACACTACACTTATATACCACTAATTTACAACTATTCCTAATACAAATATCATCTCAAGACGAGCGAGCTAAAATCGAAACGTACGGAACCGACGGCAGCGCAGCCTTGACTAAAGAAAACTTAATCCTCCTTAAGTTATCAGTGTGTGCGTGCGGCGGGTGCGCGCGTACCGGCGCCAACCGGTGCGCACACATTTAAGCCGCACGATGTACTTTTGTTCGTAGTGAGCTTACTTGTCCCCTTTTACTATGATATTACTTATATAGTATGTTATCTGGGACGTGGGACGTAACCACTAATTCCAGTAAAATAATCTGTCATTTAAAACTTTTAGACTCCGATGCCACCAGAGATGTGCGAGAATGTGTTGCGAGGAAGTTTTTCATGTACCAATAGGAACTCTTCATTTACCTAGCCTCGCTCCGCTCAGCTGTTTCCACTGAGCTGTGTTGTGCGTAAATGAAGCGTTTCTATTGGTTCATGAAACACACATTCCTGTAGAAACGTAGCCTTAAGCTCTATTAAAATGTGTTTCTGTGAAATATAAAATTAGGTGATTAAATATTTTTTTCTCTTCCAGGTACGTTGTGTAATGATGGAAATGTGACCCGGATTTTTGCTAGCAAAGAAGGTATTTTGTGACGTTTTATAACGTTTATCTTGACAGATGGACAGACAGACAGACACACAACAAAGCGATTCTATAAGGGCTCCGATTTTTTCTTTTTGATATACGAAACCCTTAAAAAAGAATTTGGAAAAACGGTTCACACACAACTGACTGAGTAATCCGTGAACATACATAAAAAAAATACAAACATTGGAACATAGAACCTCCTTCTTTTTGAAGTCGGTTAAAAAGGAACCGAATGCTAAAATATTCACTGTAACGACGTCAAACAATCAACGAACACAATTAGTAGATGAAATGTTAATAGAAAAAGTAACTTTTCAAAGTAATTTTCTTGGAAAAATTAAAATTGTCTTGCGTTACTCTAGAGACAGTTTTTAACTAAATTAATTAAAAGTTCCTGACGGGCATTTTGTTCGAGGGATGCTTCGGAAAAACCTTAGACTTTGTTCTGCGATCATTTTGAACGATAATTGTATTAATATAATACTTACTAGTGATTACCCTCGGCTTCGCACACGTAAATCATTAGATCTAGCAGCTGAATTCAAATTTCGGAATTTTTAAAAATTCCCGTGGGAATTCCCGAAAATTAAATCGTGGTTTTCATTGACGTTACATTAAAAGCAATCATGTCAAATTTCATGACTCTAAGCCCAGCGGTTGTTGTTTCGAGATTTTATCCCTATCCCGAGGGAATGTCGGAATAAAAAGTAGCCTTTGTTTTATTCCAGATGTCCAGCTATCTACATACCAAATTTCATCCAAATCCGTTCAGCCGTTTTAGCGTGAAGTAGTAACAAACATACTCACTCACTCACTCACAAACTTTCGCATTTATAATACTAGCTTTTACCCGCGGCTTCGCACGCGTAAACTATTCGGTCTGGTAGTTGCAATTGAAATTTTAAGGATTTTACAAAATTCCCCTGACAATTTCCAAAATTATATCGTGGTCTTCATTGAGGTGTTGTTAGTGAATTACAAAATTCAAGACTCTAAACCCAGTAATGAAATTTCAAAAAAATTCCCTATCCAAATTCAAATCATTTATTCAGTAAATAGGCCGCAATGGGCACTTTTACACGTCATTTTTTAAACTACCAGCGCTTTCGGAAAGACCATTGCCAAGAAGAATGCGCCGCAAGAAAGTTGCCAGAAAGTCATTTTTTTCAAAATAAAATTATTACAAATAAAAAATTAAAAACTAAAGTATACAATTAAAGAAAACATTACAAAATAATAATAATACAGCACTGGGATGTATAGGTCCCTAATTTACAAAACTATCCGTGGAAATATCGGGATAAAAAGGCCTATTGTTATTCCAGAGTCCAAGCTACCTACATACTAAATTCATGGCTCTAAGCCAGCGGTTGTTATTTCAAGATCTTATCCCTAGGTATCCCGTGGGAATATCGGGTCAAAAGGTCGCCTATATGTTATTCCAGACGTCAACTACCTACATACCAAATTTCATGACTCTCAGCCTCAGCGATTATTATTTCAAGATTTATCCCTATCCCGTGGGAATATCGAGATAAAAAGTATTCTATGTTTTAATGCAGGTTATAAACTAAATTTTCGCCAAATTTCATCCAAATTCGTCCAGCCGTTTCAGCGTGAAAAAGTAACAAACATACTCAACTCACAAACTTTCACATTTATAATATTTAGTAGGATTATATTATACTAGCTTAGCCCGCGGCTTCGCACGCGTAAACTATTCGGGTGGTAGCTGCATTTGAATTTTCGGGATTTTACAAAAATTCCCCTGGAATTTCCAAAATTTATATCGTCTTCATTGAGGTGTGTTGTGAATAACTGTACAAATTCAATACTCTAAACCCAGTGCTGAAGTTTAAAAATTTTTCCCTTTCCAATTCAATGCAAAATTAAATTCAATTCTTTATCAGTAAATAGGCCAAATGGGCACTTTTACACGTCATTTTTTATATATACCAGCGCTTTTGGAAAGACCATCATTGCCAAGAGAATGCGCCGCAAGAATTGCAGAAAGTCATTTTTTGAAAATAAAATTATTACAAATAAAAAATTAAAACTACAATATACAATTAAAGAAACATTACAAAATAATAATAATACGCACTGGATTGTATAGGTTCTAAGTAACAAAACTATCCGTGGAAATATCGGGATAAAAAGTAGCCTATTGTGTATCCAGAAGTCCAGCTACCTACATACTAAATTTCATGGCTCTAAGCAGCGCTGTTATTTCAAGATTTATCCCTAGGTATCCCGTGGGAATATCGGGTCAAAAGGTCGCCTATATGATATTTCAGACGTCCAATACCTACATACCAATTTCATGACTAAGCTCAGCGGTTAATATTCAAAATTTATCCCTATCCGTGGAATATTCGGGTAAAAAATAAATTATGTGTATTCCAGAGTCTAGCTACCTACATACCAAATTTCATGGCGCTAAGCCCAGTGGTTGTTATTTCAAGATTTTATCCCTAGGTATCCCGTGGGAATATGAGTCAAAAAGTCCTTACATGTTTTCTAGACGTCCAGTTACCTACATACCAAATTTCATGACTCTAAGCCCAGCGTTATTATTTCAAGATTTTATCCCTATCCCGGGGAATATCGGGATAAAAAAGTAGCCTATGTGTTATTCGGAGATCCATAGCTACCTACATACTAAATTTCATGGCTCTAAGCCCTGCGGTGTTATTTCAAGATTTTATCCTAGGTATCCCGGGGAATATCGGGTCAAAAAGTCACCTATCTGTTATTCTAAACGTCCAACTACCTACATACCAAAATTTCATGACTCAAGCCCAGAGGTTGTTATTTCAAGATTTTGCCCTATGCCCGTGGGAATTTCGAGATATAAAGTATCCTATGTTTTAATCCAGGTTACAAAACTAACTTTCAGCGTGAAAAAGTAACAAACATACTCACTCACTCACTCACATACTCACTCACTCACTCACAAACTTTCACATTTATAATATTAGTAGGATAGGATATACGAGTAGTATAGGATACAACTTATTTTTGATTTCCCTTAACCTTATTTTTATGTGGTAGAGCCTTACTGTAACCACTTGCTGGCTGCAGTACGAATGGGCCGGCTCGACCGGGTTAGTACCACACTTCCACAGAACACCGGCGTGAAATAGTAGTTCTGCAATACTGTGTTTCGTACGGCGAGTGGGAGATGCAGAGGCCCAACTCCCCTCCCCCTTGACTAATATTAAAAGTAAGCAAGAAAAATGTAACTTTATTACGGAGTTTCTGTCAAAAAAAAACAATATCAATACCATTTTAAATTAGGCCTCAACAGAACAGAGCAAATCAAAATTGACCTAAACACAACCGTAAATATTAAATCAAACTTTGCAAAATTAAGCGTGCATAATTCATGGCCGGCGTAATTCTTTTATTTGCAATCATTCCCGCCGTCTGTCGTAAATTACGTTACGTGATTCCGTAATTCAATATTCCCATCCGAACCGGGATCTTGGTTAAACAAATCCCGGAGATCTTGCCGATATTTTCAACCCCTTCATGGGGTCTTGCCAAACGGTGAAAACTGTCTACTCGTTATTGTATGGATAATTGGATGTGTTGTAGTTGATCAATGTGTATCTCTTTTTATGACATTTTGTATATTTTAAGGTGTTTGAGAGGGTTGTTAACCACAACTGGGTTAATGCAAAAGGGTTGAAGACAAGCTTTGTAAAAGATGGTCGGTTTCCTCTACAAATTTCATAAGACTTGAAACGGCACATTTCAGTGTTAAATAATCTAACAAGGTCGCGTAGACTCAACCGTAGTAACAACAGTCAAACTGATTGAAGTCTCCTAGATTCAATTTATTACTATTTCATTAATATTATTGTCGTGTGTAGGTATTTGAATTAATTCTAACATTCACTCAATGCGCTATTTTTACTTTTGTAGCATAAGTCGCTTGGCATTATTATGCTGGCTTGTTCTAGTCAACAATCAAATTGACAAAAAAATGACACGCAAGACAAGGACTGTCAATATTCGCCAACCTGAGACCTGTAAATAATCTGTGTTGCAGATTCTTTCTTCAGACAAACAAGGCACAAAAGCGGATCAAAATAAAAGCACAAAAACATTTTTAACACAATCCAAAAATGCTCGAAGCGAAATCATATTGAATAGGAAGAGATTTATTTGCACTTTATAAAGAAAACACTTTGCGATGCAAACATAAAGGCTT
>NC_133474.1:388458-389173 GCF_025370935.1 Choristoneura fumiferana
TTATGTCGCTATTAGATGCGTTAAAAAAGCAGTTTACAAGAAAAATCGCGGTGTACATCCCGGAAAATCACGTGGTTTGTCGTTTTATAGCCTAAACATTAAAAAAACTAAGTAATAGGTACCTAAGTAAGTTAAAGTGTTTTAAAATAATATTGCAAACAGTTTTTATAAAAAAGGCGTTATTCGCTTTCGACAATCGCCCCAACCCCGGTTGACCCCGATAATTTCGGAAACGTGAAAGTTTAGGACCAGGCAATACCCGTCCACTGCCCTTGTCGACACGTTATTATGTGTTACTTTACCCTCTATTGCCCTATACACATAAACAGGCTGGTTGCTTAACGCCTGTGGTTGGTATTAAAGATACCGGTTATAACTTTGAACGAGTTTGAGGTGTAAAGTTAGAATTTAATTTTAGGGTTAAGGTCAAAATAATTATTCGAACATATTTTGACAAGTTTGGCGAATACAAAAAATCATGATTATGTACTAGAATAGAAGAGAATAAATTATTTTGTGTAAAAAGTTTTATATGAAAAAATCTTAATCTAAATATAACAGTAGTTAACAGAGAACCAAAATGGATACCATTCATCACATGCAAATGCCGATGTCTGATTTCTTCAGTCATGGCGCTGGTTTCAGGGCAACCAAGAATACAATAGAAATAATTATAAAGCTAGACTAAACTAAACACTACTACTTTGCAACTAAC
>NC_133474.1:389755-429344 GCF_025370935.1 Choristoneura fumiferana
TAGTGCTTTTGTAGGCACGTCTGTCCCGATTGTCTTCTACAAGTTGCATTTCCCAAATAAAAACCTAAGGTTAACAAGGAAGCTGAACTATTCCAAAAATCTTTTTGTGCGGGGCACGCAAAATTGAAAAAGTACTCACGAGACCACAAAGACCTACCTGCGCGCCCTCAACTATTTGGGGCTGGGTCACCTTTTCAATGATACCGGCTAGGGCGGGACCAAATCGCCGAATCGAGAAATCCAAAAGAAAGACCTTTACGGCGCGACCCTTTCTGCACCGTACCCTTTCAATGATAACCCTTTATTAGGATAGTTGGGTCCGGCTTAGTTGCCGAATTCAAAAATGCGGAATATAACAGTTTTGCCCTTGGGAATATGAGTATTATGAACTACTAGTGTCATCTTTGTAAAAGGATGTAGAGTTGGAATAAATTTCATGCCGAAGTTATTACGCACTTTTTAGGAATTACCGTCAAAACTAATTCATGTACCAGAATGGAACCTTTGTGCTACTAAATACCATGTTAACATCCCCATACTTTTGTCAAGGAAATCATAGTGAATTTGATTATTAAAAGGTTCCCTGGTACATGGATCAGTTTGTTTCGACAGCACATCTGTACATACCCAATTTATTCTGTAAGGTAGTAATCATCACCCGGAAGAC
Source organism: Choristoneura fumiferana (assembly GCF_025370935.1). Taxonomy (NCBI): domain Eukaryota; kingdom Metazoa; phylum Arthropoda; class Insecta; order Lepidoptera; family Tortricidae; genus Choristoneura; species Choristoneura fumiferana. Next base: position 390,423 of record NC_133474.1, read on the forward strand.
GGTCCACTGCTGAACAAAGGCGCCCTTAAACGCCCACAGTTAATGACAACTCAACACTTTCACGTGTGGCCCGCAACTCTTGTGATGTCATCAGTCCTCCTAGTAGAAGACCAGCTAACGCTTCGTCTTCCGGTTTTGTGGTCCTTACTCCCTACTCGAGGACCTTCCTCCCCTAAATTTATATCCGTTCTTCGAGCGATGTAAGTTCCGCCCATTGTCACTTAAACTTGCATATTCTTCTAGCTAATATAGACTTTTACAAGCATTTATTTAGTTTTCACCTGTCCCGTTGTCTGCTTGTCTGTCTCGAATCAAAATCTTGCAAGTTAAATTCGACCCAACTTTCAGTAGTTGGATTGACTTGAAATTTGGTACTTATGTAAATTGCGCGACAGTACATGATCTGGTAGTCACATCCTGGTAGTCCGGCCAGGATCGTCTCCGCAGGACGGAACTCTTCAACGGTTAATGGTATCGACTTGAAATTTGGTATGCAAATGTAGTTTGGGTGGCAATGCAAGTACAGCTGGCAGAAAAGCTTGTATTAAAAAAACTTATTTCAAGCAAGATTTAGACTAAGTAACCATTAAGCTTTTGGATTTTGAAGGCAAGCTTGCACAAACTGCATTAAAATATTTCGATAACTTGCAGCCAAACAAAAATCTCTATTCGCCGAATCTTGCCCAATTCGGCCTTGCTCTACGCACTAGTTCTAGGCTTTGACGAAATAATATTAGTGGTCGATTGCCGAATGCAAATAGACCACCCGACATATGAGGCACTTTATTGTACACGGGGGCTGATAACCTTTACTCAGAGATGCGGGTTTTAGAAGATTGGGTTTTAGGGTTGGAGGAAAAGTTTGAGTATTTGAAAAATGTATTACCTATTGTGATTCACGTAGCCAAACTTGAGTTGAAATTTGACTTATACTAAATATTGTGTTGTACTAAGAAATACTTAGAATACGGTCAGTATCAAAAATAGCTGCATACTTCAGTACTTTGTCATTTTACAGCAACGTACTTAAAACCATACAAATTTGACAAATGCGCTAATACGAGAAAGTAAAAAAGTGATCCGTTTTACTTTTGATGCTGACTGTACATACAAATAATAGATTACATTGAGACACACAACATAGGTGAACTTGTCACATAAAGGAATCTCTCCAGTTAACTTTAAAAACTGTCAGAAGTCGTTCGAACGAACAGAAAACAAGAATAGATTTCGTTTAAAGTTTGCTGTTTGATCAGAGTTTATTTGTAATCGTACGGTAATATAGAGTTGTTGCTTAAGGTAGATTTTTTAAATTGAAAATGTGGTTCAATCATTTTAGGGTTCCGTTAGCCCAAATGGCAAATACGGGACCCTTATAGTTTCGCCATGTCTGTCTGTCTGTCCGTCCGCGGCTTTGCTCAGGGACTATCAATGCTAGAAAGCTGTAATTGGTAGAGTATATATGTACACTATGCGACAAAATGGGGATGTTGTAAATAGACTCGATATTATTATCTCGCAGATGAATAATTTATTTATTTTCGATTGGCCAAAAGTTATTTGCCAGGCACTATCTAAAAGCCGAGTTTAGAGTTGCAAGAAATAACGTGTAAGTTGCATTACATTGCGAGGCCGTAAAGCCAACGAGTTTGTAGTGGTCAATCGAGCGCCGCAATGTAATGCAACTTGCACGATTTTTCTTGCGAGTGTAAACTCGGCTTTATAAAGGACTGAGCCATCTGTCGAAGTTAACGAAAATCAAGAAAACAACGATGTAGATTTTAATAAAATTGCCTGACGCATTTGTAATCACAATCGGTTTTCACCACTTCTTTTTCTTCTCCTTATAAAACGAGGTTAGAAAGAGATGGCGAATGCGATCGCGAACGTCAGCGCGCTAGACATTATACGTTCACGGGATATCAAAGTTCTATTTGTCAAACCATCAGAATTACAAAGTCATCTTCTCCTCATCCCCTCTTGTTCTCATGAAACCAAACCAAATGGAATCAGCGCAAGTTTCACCGGGCAGAGGGGCTACAACGAAACTCGAAAATCGAAGTTCGTATCACACTGTCCCTTTCTCTCGCGTTTTAAATGACATAAGCGTGAGCGGGACGGCAACACACGAATTTTGATTTTCGAATTTCGTAGTAGTTTGCAGGTCAATAAGGAACGACGGACACGGGGTCGATTTGGAAGTCTGCTCGACGAAACTAACCCATACGGACGGACGAGTAATTAATTTTTCTTAATTGTGACATACGTTGATGATTTCGTATTGAATTAGTAGTTATTAAATAGATTAAAATTGGGTAGCGTCTGAGGTAAAATCTATACTTAAAAAAGAGTAACTTACAGAATGACCCACAGACCTTTGACAACGTAAACCACTGGAGCTAGAAACTTGAAGCTTGCACAAATATTTTAAGGGTCAAGTTCAAGTGCAGCAGATTATAGCTTGGTAGCGAATACGGTTGATTACAATAAACATAATTTCTACGGGATGACACTGCGATCGATCTTTAAAATACAACACAAAACAATTACATTGACTCTTTACTGAACATCGCAATACTCGTATAATAAGCAGTACAGTTTTTTTTGTACTTATACGTGGAGAAAAAACTTTCAATGAACCCAAATCTCTCTAGAGCAATCTCTTCAAGGCAGCCTTAACAATAGAAAAAAGGTAAGGAATAGATTTAACAATGCTTTGCTCTTGATCAAAGCTGGTAAATTCGTCTAAACATCGTGACTTCATTAAAGGTATTTAACCTATTCGTGCTCTACCGTATAGTAATAAATGTGTTTTATGTGATTTATGTTTTTCCTATCACCTGGTTCCCAAATTACTCCGCTCAGGATAGAAGGCACGGCCACCCCAACCCTGAAAGCACCCAATTTCGGCATATTGCATAAAGGGAGTGATTTAGAATTCCGCACCAGAAACGCTCTCAATGTAACCTGATGAGGCTAACTCGATATGGATAATGCTTGGCATCCAATCCATTGATTGCTGGATCCGGCCAGTTACAGGGGTTAGTTGGTTTAGCTAATAGCGATTCTGTTTATTCATCGTGTTCTCTTATAAGTTGATTCACAGATGGGAGTCTTTTCAAGTTGGACTCGTCGATTCAACTGTATTTGCTTAGATACACAAAGTATAAAATGCTTTAAAATACTACAGGAGGGATCTTATAGCTTATAGCTCGGAAATGGAATTGGACACTCCCTTAGCTGGTTTTTAGAAGTAAGTAACCAATTATACAACTACAAGAGCATACATTTTAAATAACGATGGCTTTAGGGCGTTTTCAAAAAAAAGTGTACCTATCTTTCTTTTTTTTTTGAAATTATGGATTAAATGTTTTTTTCTGTTCAGAATCAAGAGCACAATCGATTCCGATCGTTTAAAAAAATGTCCCCATTTTTTTCATACAAAATTTTTTAAGTCAGTTCTGTCACGCCATACTGAGTGTATGAAAAAAACGTCTCAAAACTGTCATTTTTTTGGGGACATTTTTTTAAACTATCGGAATCGATTGTGCTCTTGATTCTGAGTAGGAAAAACAAATATTTTCCAAAATTTAAAAAAAACTAAGGGTACACTTTTTTTTGACAACGCTCTTTATCGAAAAAATATAACAATTACCTTTACTAATGGAGTTATTATTTTTATTTTATTTTCTCTGGCAACAATGTAATGCAAACATTTATTTGACGTTTCAGAGAGGCAGCAAATGTTAGTGTAAGTTGTTAGCTTTGTTACCGATACATTGCGTGCCGAATTAATTTGTATTTTTTTTTAACTAGAAATATTAATGTACGTTCATCATTAGGCTTATACTTTCAGCCCTTAAAATATATGTTCTTATGGAAGTCGCACGTGTTATAATAACTACAATACTCGTGTTAGAATCCGGAATACGAAATTCGCTGAAGAATTAAAGACACCGAATGACAGAATCTATTGATTGCGTTGACATAAAAGTCTTGTTATATTAATATCAGCTCGATACCTCCACAAGTCCCTGAGGAAAAAGGCCTTGACAGACGAACTGATAGACAGATAAAAGGAAAACAAAGTGATCCAATAAGACTTCCGTTTTATTCCTTTTGTAGAACGAAACCCTAAAACAAATATAATATTCGTTATTTTTATCCAATCTATGCACACGTTGTAGAAATAGCTGGCTCACACTCTTGTTTATTTAGTACTAACGATTCCATAACAGTTTCGTTAAACCTTTCGGCTTAACCGATACATTAAGCAGCACGGTAACGTAAAAAATACATTACAGCACTCCAACTTTATGTTATTTTAGGTAAATTGAACGCTGAATTTCCTGCGAAACGGTACAATGCCGCAGTAACGAAGGGAGCCCCTCGGGGAGAGCTCAGCGCTTGCAAAGTCAATAGACGCAAGGTTCGAGCCGGCGGAATGTTAGTCACTTTTTACCAAAATTTCACCGCAATATCTAGATCTACTTTTCAAGGTAGAATAGCGACTATGTACCAAAAGACGCAGTGTTGGCCGCTCTAACACAAGATGGAACAATATCGCAAGAGTGACTCGAGTGACGACAACGAACTGCAAGACGAAGCATGGCAAACCTCCCTTAGATGCACTGACGACATCGAGATACTTGTGGGCAACCGGTGGCTGCAAGTGATGGATTGGCATTCATTGTGGCGTTCTCTGTGCCATTGTTCAGCAGTGAACGTCTTCTAGATGATGATGATGCGATAATAGGTTATCCTAAGGGAGGGGTGGGGGCTCTGTTCAATTGTGGATGTCTTTTGATTGATGTTGATGACTTTTCAGGGTTAACCACGGTAGCCTGGTGGTTAGCTTTATGATTTTTAAGCTGAACTTATAAATCTTCTCTGACCTCTGAATTTTTGGGGATTTTTTTTGATATTACACTCAAACCATAAGCTTTTTGGTAACGGTTCATAGTTCTTTCTATCCGTGGGTAAAACTGTGCGTTTTTTTTTAGTTATCTAAGTTGGTTAGGTTATTCAATTTGTAGATAACGAACCGAAGTATCTGCAGGTATCACAAATAAAATATTTTCCTTAAACTGAGCGATAACTATACATTTATAATAATTTTACAAAGTGTAGCATCTAGCCAGAACTTTGCCCTATTTACTTCCCGTTATTTGTCCTCGCTCGCAGCTAATCGAATTCCAAAATACATAAAAGGGGACGTCAAAATTTAAACAATCGATTTTTTTGGCATTCCGAAGGCCGATAAACAATCGAATTAACAGAAAGGGCGTTATTTTTTCGACAAGAATTCAATTAGTTGTGATTCTGTTCAAATATTTAACCTTCGTCTTTCGGCTTCGGAGCTCGGCGTCAAACGATCGCGTTTGTTGTTTCAAGGTATCACGACCCTTCAGACAGTCGTTGGGAAAGTTTAACTGGTTGTAATAACTGAAATAATAACTAGCAACCCTCCGTAGCTTTGTATGGGCGTAACTGCGCAAAAGGAGTTAAAACAAAGAAAATAAAGAGCTTTGGAATACCGCGGTTCTTAAACGCGTCATCGGCGATGTTCGCTCGTTTTTCTTACCATAGCCTCTTGAACCCTCGCATACTTTATACGAAACCAATTAGCACTAATAGGTAATAACAGGCCGAATGTACTTTATAAAGTACACATTGTTCATTGAAAATAGAACATGAAACTACCGTGAGACTCACTCATATTAAATTATATTGTAACGGATAACTCACGTCTTAAACCGAGTTTAGCTCGACATGTTTCGGGCTATTTCGTAGCCGAAACAAAAACAAACAAACAACAAAGCGAAACATGTCGAGCTAAACTCGGTTTAAGACGTGAGTTATCCGTTACAATGTCATTTATATTGAAAATAGAATTTATAATTTTGAAATAATATTTAAATAACTATGCTGGGGGACCACGTCTAGTTCTCAAGTACTTACTACGTCTGATAAATAGGACTCCAAAGATGAGCAGTCATACAGGTACAACTTGCGTGAGTATCGCCGATTGTATGGATACAAACGGCACGTTGGCGGCGCATTTAAAAAACGCAGTATACAAGGTGGGCCTGTAACAGGAGCAAAAATTAACACCACAGCTTCACTCTTCTCTTGAGCTAATTTATTTCTACAACTTTTGAAATAACTTGTATTAATGATTTTAATTATAGTTAAGAAAGAAAGAAAGAAAGAAAAAGAAAAGTTTATTTGGCTCCAAATGTATAAAACAAGAACTAGAACTAGCACTAAAACTAAATGTTACAAGGTGACACGGCAGGATACCAAAAAGGGTCTCCACTCAGCATGTGTTGCCGCACATTATGTGCAGTAACGCTGGTTTCTGTGGAGCCCAAAAGAAATTAGAGTTTAATTAGCACAAGCAATGTATTGCGAAATCCGTTCATTTTTTACATGACAGGCAATATCATTTAAGGTTTTTAAGGATGCCGTACACTTGAAAAAAAACATTTAATTTGTTTGGAATAAACAACAATGATAAAATTAGGTAAGTCTTCAAATACATTATTATCATTAATATAGGTACGAGCAACTAAGTGGCCAGTATTTAAGTGCTATTTTAAACCTTTTTAAAATAGTTTTTATGTGAATGATACTTCGAATTATGTGTACATATTAATGCCTTGACTGTTATAGATATATTTTGGCTTGGGCTTTGTTTTTATGTATCTGAGAGTTGCCGTATAATGATATTATGTCCTATATTTGCCTACATATATTGACTGAAATTGTACATTTTATTTATCGATGTAAATGTCTACATCTTTTTACTAATTAAATGATTACATATTTTTTGGAATTACCGGTACAGATTTTTACTGGACTAATCAAACTGTACAGGTATTTTTGAAGCCTTGGGAACTATATATATTATGCCTTGACTTACTTAATTTTTGAAAGTTGCAGAACTAAAAGTAGTTTCATTTGAGTGGCAGAACCTGTGTTTTAATTTTTTGCTCCTGTTACACCCGGTATCATCATACCATATCATATCATGGGACACTTGACACCAATTGACCTAGTCCCAAACTAAGCAAAGCTTGTACTATGGATACTAGGCAACGGATAGACATATTACTTATATAGATAAATACAAACATCCAAGACCCGAGAACAAACATTCGTGTTATTCACACAAATATCTACCCCGGCCGGGATTCGAACCCAGGACCTCAAGCTTCGTAGTCAGGTTCTCTAACCACTTAGCCATCCGGTCGTCGGTATATAGGCCCTAATATCGATTGCCGTGGGGATTGAGTAAAGTTGTGGATTTCCAATTCGACTACTAGGTGTAATATTTACGCGAGCATAGCTTCAAGTAAAGGCTAGTTGTAAAATAAATTTCTCTCTTCTCAACCGGCCAATCCAAGTACAAACCCGAACTTATCATCATAATGTAAATGGAGCTCTCACTTAAAATGGACGAACTCCAGGATAAAGTTGCTTTAAGTTTAAGTTTTCATTTAGAATTCTCGTTTATGTCAGTTAATTCCCGGGCAGGGTAAGCCCGCCGTAATCCCGGGACTCGGGACTCCATTTTAACTGTAAAAAGAACGGGAATTCTCTACACGTATAGGACACTCTTTGTCCTGCTTTGTATAAAACTAAGATTACATAGTGTTGCAGCGTTTAGTTTTTGTGAAAAGTAACGTTGTTTCTATACCCAAAGCATAGCGGCCAAGACGTACAGTACAAAATACGCGTTCCTAAATCTACATAAGCACGACGACGTCGTCGATGTGTGTGTAGGATACACAGGGCTGACTATCGCAAAACCCTTGTACTATAAGTAAAGGTACTTATATGTAGGTATGGCTTAAATATGTGCAAATAAAAAATCCACGATCTGCTTGAGCGGCCAAGATCAAACTATTAGCTAGGCTATCATGGCGAATCTATTATATTACCATAGTAAAAGAGCACAAGTAGGTTCACTCCGACCCTTTAGGAGACTTAACTGCCTACTCCGGCGCGGACGCTTAGGGTTGTCGACGTCTATTTTAGTTTAGAGTAATTACCTGCCGGAAAATAATTTCATTACGAAAGTTAACTTATAATTATCTAATGTCTGTGTCTAGAGAAACCAGACAGATTATGTTATTATTATTATCATCATCATCCCAGCCTATATACGTTCCACTGCAGGGCACAGGCCTCCCCTCAGAATGAGAGGGCTTGGGCCATAGTTCCCACGCGGGCCCAGTGTGGATTGGGAACTTCACACACACTATTGAATTGCTTCGCAGGTTTGTGCAGGTTTCCTCACGATGTTTTCCTTCCCCGCAAAGCTCGTGGTAAATTTCAAATGTAACTCCGCACATGAATTTCGAAAAACTCAGAGGTGCAAGACGGGGTTTGAACCCACGACCCTCTGCTTGAGAGGCGATGGGTCAAACCACTAGGCCACCACGGCTTACACGTTACGGCGTTATTATTATTATACTGTTTTTTTTTATTATTTATAAATTCGCCGGAATCGTATATAATACTACTCATGTTTACACATAATACTATAACTATATTTTGTTACGTATAGGTAGGTAGGTATCTATTATTTTTAAGTGTCCTTGTACGAAACTATTACACTACACTTATATACCACTAATTTACAACTATTCCTAATACAAAAAATACGTAGGTATGAGTACGCGAACGTAAAACGTGATCATCTCGCGAAGCGAGCGCAAGACGAGCGAGCTATCGAAACGTACGGAACCGACGGCAGCGCAGCCTTGACTAAAGAAAACTTAATCCTCCTTAAGTTATCAGTGTGTGCGTGCGGCGGGTGCGTGCGTACCGGCGCCAACCGGCGCGCACACATTTAAGCCGCACGATGTACTTTTGTTCGTAGTGAGCTTACTTGTCCCCTTTTACTATGATATTACTTATATAGTATGTTATCTGGGACGTGGGACGTAACCACTAATTCCAGTAAAATAATCTGTCATTTAAAACTTTTAGACTCCGATGCCACCAGAGATGTGCGAGAATGTGTTGCGAGGAAGTTTTTCATGTACCAATAGGAACTCTTCATTTACCTAGCCTCGCTCCGCTCAGCTGTTTCCACTGAGCTGTGTTGTGCGTAAATTCGTTTCTATTGGTTCATGAAAAACACATTCCTGTGGAAACGTAGCCTTAAGCTCTATTAAAATGTGTTTCTGTGAAATATAAAATTAGGTGATTAAATATTTTTCTGTTCCAGGTACGTTGAGTAATGATGGATATGTGACCCGGATTTTTGCTAGCAAAGAAGGTATTTTGTACAGTTTTATAATGTTTATCTTGACAGTTGGACAGACAGACAGAGATACAGCAAAGCGATTCTAATAAGGGCTCCGTTTTTTCTCTTTTTGATATACGAAATCCTAAAAAAGAATTTTAAAAAACGGTTCACACGCAACTGACTGAGTAATCCGTGAACATGCTTAAAAAAATACAAAAACATTGGAACATAGAACCTTGTTTTTTGAAGTCGGTTAAAAATAAACCGAATGCTAAAATATTCGCTGTAACGACGTCAAACAATCAACGAACACAATTAGTAGATGAAATGTTAATAGAAAAAGTAACTTTTCAAAGTAATTTTCTTGGAAAAATTAAAATTGTCTTGCGTTACTCTAGAGACAGTTTTTAACTAATTTCATTAAAAGTTCCTGACGGCCATTTTGTTCGAGGGATGCTTCGGAAAAACCTTAGACTTTGTTCTGCGATCATTTTGAACGATAATTGTATTAATATAATAGTTCTGTTACTAGTGATTACCCTCGGCTTCGCACACGTAAATTATTAGATCTAGCAGCTGAATTCAAATTTCGGGATTTTTAAAAATTCCCGTGGGAGTTCCCGAAAATTAAATCGTGGTTTTCATTGACGTTACATTAAAAGCAATCATGTCAAATTTTATGACTCTAAGCCCAGCGGTTGTTGTTTCGAGATTTTATACCTATCCCGAGGGAATGTCGGAATAAAAAGTAGCCTCTGTTTTATTCCAGATGTCCAGCTATCTACATACCAAATTTCATCCAAATCCGTCCAGCCGTTACAGCGAGAAGGAGTAACAAACATACTCACTCACTCACTCACAAACTTTCGCATTTATAATATTAGTAGGATTAGTAGGATTAGTAGGATATAAACGAGTAGTATAGGATACCACTTATTTTTGATTTCCCTTAACCTTAATTTTATGCGGTAGAGCCTTACTGTAACCACTTGCTGGCTGCAGTACGAATGGGCCGGCCCGACCGGGTTAGTACCACACTCCCACAGAATACCGGCGTGAAATAGTAGTTTTGCTACTGTGTTTCGTACGGTGCGTGGGAGATGCGGAGGCCCAACTCCCCTCCCCCTTGACTAATTATTAAAAGTAAGCAAGTAAAATGTAACTTTATTACGTACGTTCTGTCAAAAAAAAACAATATCAATACCATTTTAAATTAGGCCTCAACAGAACAGAGCAAATCAAAATTGACCTAAACACAACCGTAAATATTAAATCAAACTTTGCAAAATTAAGCGTGCATAATTCATGGCCGGCGTAATTCTTTTATTTGCAGATCATTTTCCCGCCGTCTGTCGTAAATTACGTTACGTGATTCCGTAATTCAATATTCCCATCCGAACCGGGATCTTGGTTAAACAAATCCCGGAGATCTTGCCGATATTTTCAACCCCTTCATGGGGTCTTGCCAAACGGTGAAAACTGTCTACTCGTTATTGTATGGATAATTGGATGTGTTGTATTTGATCAATGTGTATCTCTTTTTATGACATTTTGTATATTTTAAGGTGTTTGAGAGGGTTGTTAACCACAACTGGGTTAATGCAAAAGGGTTGAAGACAAGCTTTGTAAAAGATGGTCGGTTTCCTCTACAAATTTCATAAGACTTGAAACGGCACATTTCAGTGGTAAATAATCTAACAAGGTCGCGTAGACTCAACCGTAGTAACAACAGCCAAACTCATTGAAGTGTGTTAGATTAAATTAATAATAATACTACGCATTTGTATTTCGATCGTGTGTATAATTAATTCAGACATTCACTCAATTCACTATTTTTACTTTTGTAGCATAAGTCGCATGGTATTATGATGCTGGCTGGTTCTAGTCAAAATCAAATTGACAAAAAAATGACACGCAAGACAAGTTGACTGTCAATATTTCGCCTAAACCTGAGACCTGTAAATAAGTCTGTGTTGCAGATTCTTTCTTCAGACAAATCAAAGGCACAAAAGCGGATCAAAATAAAAGCACAAAAACATTTTTAACACAATCCAAAAATGCTCGAAGCGGAAATTTCATATTTGAATAGGAATAGATTTATTTGCACTTTATAAAGAAACACTTTGCGATGCAAACATAAAGGCTTTATTGCGTGAGCCCGAAAAGCTGTTTATACCTAACTAAATTAGTGGAACTTCCATAATTCAGCGAGGGTTTTCGTGATTATACAGGGCTGAATGTTTAATAACCCCGCATGTGGCGAGTCGCATCTCTTGTTCGCGAAACTGTTTTAGTTTCTATATTACGGCGTCTCAAAAGTATTGTTGGGTCAAAACATAATGTGCAGGTGAACATTCCCTAATCCCATCCTACTAATACTATAAACGCGAAAGTTTGTTTGGATGGATGGATGGGTGTTTTTTACTCTCTCATGCAAAAACAACTGAACGGATTTGCATTAAACTTGGCATGTAAATCGTATACGAGTAATCCCATATTTTCTACAAGTAGACTTTACTTTTCAACAAGTAGGCTCCGATCTGGCAGTAGAAATGAATCCCGCGATTTTACACATCTTCACTCGGTTTCCATAAAATTCTGGAGTGATTTTCATCTACGTTGTATTAAAAACAACCCAGCCAAATTTCATGACTGAGTTACCCAGCAGTCAGTATGGGAAAGTCTGAAACTATAAGACATACGAAGATCTGTTCTTAGGAACCATGTCATAGATTATAGTAACAAAAAAAACTGCATTCATAGATTAAAAAAAAAACTTGTACTCAGCCCGGGAAAAGAACCCGGACGTTTTGAAAAAAAAAACTGTTTTAAAAATATTTAATACAATGCATTTTATTTATTTTAGATATCGTATTTCATAGTAACATTTCTTGCTTATGACCTACAGTGCCGATATCCAAATAGAAATCGCAATGTAGGCTTTTTTTTCAAAATGATCGGGTTCAATTTCCAAACTGCGTACATGTTTTTTTTTTAAATGTGTGCATGAATGCTGACCTATCTAAATGAGCCAACCTGTATACTAACCTCTATTCGTTTTCGTTCCGTTCGAGCCATTAGCGTTAAGAAGTAACAAACATAACGTCCACATAGAACTTTCGCATTTATAATATTAGAAGGATTGTTTTGAACTTTCGCAATTTTCACAATCAGCACTTCACTACACACAAAGATTCGTATTATGTGTTCATGTATTGTCATCGCTTTAATCGAAGGGGATGGTGCGTGCGAGTGTGCTCGGACTATCTTATAGCTCAGTATATCAACAGATTAGAAGATTCATTGCAACAATCCATTAGATATTGAGATATTAAAGTGCGTATAAGCCATTCTGTTGTTATCTGGGTATGTTTATTATCTATACTAATATTATAAAAAGGAAAATCTATAAAGTACTAATATTATAAAGAGGTAAAGTTTGTGAGTTTGTGTGGAGATAGTTGGAGGAGAGAATAGCTACTTTTTATCCCGGAAATATGCAAAGTACCTACGGGATAGGGATAAACGAATTCTGACTGAGTCGCGGGCAAAAGCTAAACCCCCTTGCAAAAAATAGGGCACCTATGGTTTTTCAGATTTTTAGGCATTGAAGCTTAGAAAGTAAGCTTTCATGCACATAAAATACAAAAACCACGTGCCCGTTTTTTTGCAAGGGGGTTTAGTATCTAATAAGTATTCATGGGAGGATTTGATTGCAATATCTTTACATAATATAAAACAAAGTCGCTGCTAGCTCTTTCTGTACGCTTAAGTAGATTTTTGTAATAATCGACGTATTTTGATGCAGTTTTCACGAATAGAAATGATTCAAGCGGTTTGTATGTAATATATTAACTAGGGACGCTCTCCAGCTCCTCGTAAGGGTGGTTTCGAGGAAAGAGAGGTGAAACATATGAAGTTACCGGTTTTGATTACATCGAACGCGTAATCCTTCGCACGAGTAATCCATAGACCTGACAGTTAAATTGAAATTCCGGGATTTTACTAAATTCGTTGGGGCCGAAAGGTTCTCAAGTGGAGATCGCGGATCGGCAAGTGCAGCGTAGGACGTCCACCAACAAGATGGACGGATGACCTGGTTAAAGCCGCGGGTTCACGGTGGATGCAAGACGCTGCCAACCAAAGCAACTGGAGGTCTATGGGGCAGGCCTATGTCCAACAGTGGACGTCCTACGGCTGAGATGATGATGATGATGACTAAATTCTCATTGGATTTCCCAAAAATAACATGGACTTCATTGACCTTGTAAAAACACTAGCTCCGAATTTCATGTGTCTAATTCTAGAGGTTCAACTTTTAGGCTTAGCATAAAAAAGAAAGAGAAACAGAAATAGAAATACTAATGCATTTACAATTTAGTGCGCATTTTGTAAGAATGGATAGTATTAACTATCTAGTAAACAACCTAGTAAAAAAACTATTTATAACACCAAATTTACCATGTATTAAGTAAAATAAACCATTTCAATTCATTTAATTTATTTCGTTTCATAAATACTCGATCGTGCTGCGGCTATGTTATCAGGAAGTTATCTAACTTCGCACTGTAGCTATACCGTCTGTGTGTTGCCAATTAATGTGGGATTGTCGATACACGGCCGTGATTGCCGGCCGCGTTTATTGCTATCAGAAGGCGGTCGCCTATTTATCTCCAGATGCGACCGTCTATCGTGTTCACAGATTGGTTTTGTATGAGGATGATTTTTGGTAAGGATTAGTCAATACCTCATTTTTGGCGGAATCTTTGGGGTGTTATTGTATAGCTCTCATGGTAGCCTAGTGGCATTAATGTCTGATACAGCAAAGCGTGCATTAATATCTTTTTTTTTAGTTTATTAAATCATTTTATGTTAATGTTATACAAAAAACTCAAATATACTTCGCCAAACTGCAAAAAAGTGTGTTGGCAAATACTGCACGTCTTATTTTTTCAAGTATTAAAATAAATTTTATTACCTACTGCTCTCTAACCATACCAGCACCAGCAACTTAGGTCACCATTCTAGGCTAAGGGTGAAGCCAGACTGATATAGTTGTATTTCTGCCAGATCTGATATACCTAGTTCTATTTCTAGAGCCAGTAGGACGTGTCAGATTATATTTGCACGCTCCGTTGTGGAAGATATTTAAGTAGGTGACTGTACCTAAGGACCAATGGCCTCTCAAGCAGATCGTTGATTAAATCCGGGCCACTGAATTTTTTTAAAGTCATATCCGTATATTTGTTTACCACAAACATCAAACCTGCGAAGTATCGAAAAGTAAAGCTTTCGAAGTAAGCCTTCAAATTCTGAGAAGAGGCCTATGCCCAGCAGTGGGACGTATATACATAGGTTGTGATAGTGTGATACGGTAAATTTGTATACTTCTAATGTAGACTCATTTAAAAGGAAATTTAAAATATCCACGTGAGTGTTGAGTCTTTACTTTACCCAAGCATTCTTCTGCTGAAATATTTTAAATAAGTTTAAAATAATCTTTTATAGTTTACACCATGCTACCGCCCACTTACCGTAGTTGTTTGTCTGAACAAGAAGCTCTTAAAAACTAAGCCCTGAGCTTGCACTGGTCCCTGGCTACGTGCCCGCTCGTTACTCCTCGGTCCGAGCTGTTTAGGCGTTAGCCCCGTTAGCGTACGATGCAGACATGCTAAATGCTATATGGATATGGCGGATTTAAGTGCAGTAATAAATATGGTTACTGCATTTGAGATATCTGCAGAAGGTGTTATCTTGGATTAATAATAGATACATATATTAAGATTACGTCTCAGTATTTTGCTCCATGCCCCTTTTGCGCTACTGCAGTGCATAGAAATAATATGAAATTGATTACTTTTAAGTTGGCACTGATTTTTTATGTTGATCGCGTATATTTTCAAACCTATTTGCAGTACCAAATAAATGTATACCTATCTAGACAACACAATCATTACAGAAATATAGGTAGAGTCATTCACGATGACGCGTGCCGTGGTTCTTATTACAATGTAATTAATGTCTGATTTTGACAAAATCACTCGTTTTCGTGGATGGCACTAGGTATACAAATAAAACAGCTTATATTGCATGTGCATTGTGTGCAATTTTATGGTTCACTTAAGTTGCGAGTAGCACATATTACACTCCACCACATTTATATTTGTAATCTACACCATTGACTTAGATAAAAATCAATGAATTCAAATTGTCCTGCCCCAACGGCTAGTGAAATCAGACGGTTATTTTTTGGTCATTTTGCATCTTGCACTTAAAATGACACATTTAACACAAAATGGGACGAATAAGACATTAAATTGCAATGAAAGCAAAATGAAACAATCACTCATCTAGTGAGTGCAGCAGCATTGTGATGAGAGTATCATTGATACATTCGCTTTTACCGTTGTCGTGTGGATTGTATGGGGCAAAGCGCATGCAATACAAATAATCGTCACAGCTTTACTAAAATAACATCTAAATTAAAATAGACTTTTATGAATATAAATAGCGATAGAGCTTTAATGAGTCTTCGAGCGAGCATGACGCGCCAGATTTATTTATTGCAGTCACGAACAGGCTTCTTCCGATGATTTTTTTAATAGGTCACCCAGCCTCCGCCGGAAGCAAGCCTTTGATATGGCGCAAGATAAACCCTCGCTTAATTCAGGCTTGCAAAATTATTATTACCGACGTTTATATTGAGCTATCAAATAAATTTGACTGTTCTAGAAATGGCCAGTTTAAAATGGTATATTCACGATGGTTATATTTTACTTGCATTTACAGGTACTCATTTTTAAGGTTCTGTACCTCACATGGTAAAAAGCAATTATTTATCGAATCACTTTTATTGTCCGTTTGCCCCTCCGTGCATCTATCAAGATCCTTGTTTTCAGTAACGAGTAAAAGCATTATTCTGAAATTAATGGCAAATAACAAAAAAATCGTGCAGTTTTCTGGATTTCTTTCTTTTATAGGTACTTATATTAGAAATGAAATACTTTGTAATAAAATGACAATCAAGGACAACGAGACATTTTCATACGTATAATCATCAGAGTAACAAAAAATCAAAAATTGGTCAGGCAACCTTTATCATAATATCACTGCATCCCGCGCCATTGATCAAATAAGGTGTTTCTCCATCACTTGCCGTTTCCACTCCGACCTACCTCCCAGATGAATTAATCTAATACCCCTACGAGTATGTAACAGAAACTTCATTAACACTTATTCGGCTTCTAATATTAACAGGTTCATATTAGAAGGGCTTTCCTCAAGGCTTGGTATTATATGAATTGGGGGATCAAATCTCACTTAATTCGATTATTATTAGAACAATAGGTCACGAGGATATGGATTTTCGTGGACTATTTTATTGTGAGAGGAAGATATTTGATACGCAAGAGAAACTAGAAAATTACAAAAAAAAATCGACGACAGTTAGGCAATATACCTAGAACACAAATGTGGAACGCACAACTGGAACGTGATACAGAACTGGAACATAAAAGGAATGACGTAAAAATCTAGCAGATTTATGAAAAATAATATATTTTTTCGCAAAGAAACAAGCAGTTAGTAGTTATAGTTTTAATTTCAAATTTCAAATTCAAAGGTTTACTGTGTGATACAGGAAATACATTACACACGTGTTATGACTACGAGTATATCTACGTTTCTCTGTAACATGTCAATATGACATACAATTTATCTTAACGACTATGTAGGATCTAAAGTAATTATAATCATTCTCATACATTCTTCTTCAGCGCGTTTTCGCCCACCGTTGGGAATACGCCTCTCCAACCTTTCTCCATCCAGATCGACTATCTGTCTCTCTCTTCCAGACCGGTCCTGCTGTCTTCACAATGTCATCAGACCATCTCATACATTATTAAATTAAAATGATTTTAGATAGGGTCCTCACTGAAAATCAGCGCCATGGCTTGCCGTGGCATACCCGCGTGCCCGTGCCGTGCGGGCGTTGCGTGGCCGTGGTATGCTGAGTTGGGACCTATTTAGTGTCATGTATGTAAAGAAAAAAATAAAGAAAGAAAATACATTTATTCACAACACAAGACAACAAAATTATTAGGTACAAAAAAAACAACACAAAGGTATGTGTCATTGCGGTTGTGAATCGGACACTGGCTCAGCATAATGCTGAAGCGTTAAAAACACCCCAGCGCTGATTTTCAGCCAGCACTGTCGGCAACCCTCGGGCCGTTATAAAGACATACTTCACACCATTAACTACATAAAACTACATAAATAAATAGATATTTTGTAAACTATAAAACTAATTTATTGTGTTATGTCTTATGTATTTTCTATTGTTCCGTGATTGTGATGTTTTATGACGTTAAATAAATGTTCTTTTCTTTTTCTTTCCTTCTTTCTTTCCTTCAGACGTATTTTTTTTTCAGTTATGTCTGTACTTGATAGATTACCTTCACAGGATTCCGTGTAGTCGAAAATTTCAATGCTAAATAACCGATAAGCTACACGAAATCACGTGGATACGCTGCCTGAAAATCATTAGTCTCTCGAGCTGACTTCGTAAAACAGCAACATAAATCTCGTAAGACAATACAACAAGAGATTTGCGGAGCAAAAACAAAAACAGATGCTCATCACTGCTGTAATGAGCGGATCGTATAACCTTTTTTAACGTTCCGTAATCAGAATGAAAAAACCGGCCAAAAGCGTGTCGGACACGCCAGAAAAAGGGTTTCGTAGCCATTACGAAAACATTAAGAAATATTTTTCTAAGGATTTCGTATTTTGTATGGAGTATTCCAAGTTTAGGTATATTTTATACCTTAGGCTGCTATTTACTCTTAAACTACTAATAATTCTCAAGAAAACTTAACCGTTATAGTTTTCCTTGTAAGTTTGATATATTTACTACCATACCGAATTTTTTCAAATTTTCCTCCCACCGGTTTAGATTTTAGAGGGGGGACGCTCGATTTTAAAATTTTAAAATTTGCACTTTACAGCTGAATATTTTGCAAACAAATCACTGAATCTAAAATCGTTTTAGCCATTCCGTAATGGTTTTAAAAGACCTATCCAACGATATCCCACACTACAAGTTTGGATGAGAAAAAAATCACCCCCACTTTACGACTATGGGAGGTACTATTAAAAAAAATTTTTTTTTGATTTTTTTCATTGTACTATTTTGTCAGCATAATTTACATTTATTTCCGTGCAAAATTACAGCTTTCTAGCATTGATAGTCCCTGAGCAAAGCCGCGGACGGCTAGACTACTAAACAGAGACAGACATGGCGTAACTACAAGGGTTCCGTTTTTACCATTATGGCTACGGAACCCTGAAAAACGACAAACAATATTTTTCAGAATATGCGCTGTTTCATCAATTCTGATTGTACGTATATCCCATAAACAACTCCAAACAGTATTTCTAACTCAAAAGAAATATTAACACATCGCTCGGATAATCCTACACACCGAATACAGCCGAATTGAATTTGAATAAAACCCACAGAGTTCCAGAGTGCCATAGAATAAACATGAACTGCGCATTGTTCGGTAGAATTATAGATACGTTAAGATAACAATTTGAATTAATGAAAGGTCTGACCAGGTTCTTAAATTTACTGAACAGGTAAAGTGCTAAAAGGGGGTAGGAATTGCGGGGTAGGGAGAAAACAATATAGATAAGCTTAAATAAATGAGTGTTATGGTGACAATGTAAGGTAACTTTGGTCATATTTTCTACGGACTTAGACCACGATTACCCTTTATGATCACCCGTTGATTCACAAAAACATTCGTACAAATACAGCATAATTTTTCTGAACACAATGGCGAAAAAATAAAGAACTAAAAGAATTTCCTTGCTCACCCGCGACCTTACGATAGCTAAACTTATGCAAAATATGCGTGTTCATGCAGTTCCTCCACCTCCAAACTGTAAGAAAGAACACACACAAAACACACAAACCCATCTATCACCACCATCACACTACACTGACGCGTTTCGAACTCAACCAGAGCTCATCTTCAGAGTGACACAACCGTACACCATGCTACCAGTTGTTAGACTAACCATCATCATGATATGTTCATTGATATGGACCTCCGCAAAGTAACGCCTGATTCAACAAATTATGCGAAAAAATAAAATCAAAAAATCCGACTGCTTTAAAAAACATCGAATAAAAAATCAGGCGTTACTTACTTTGCAAGTAATTGTTTCAGTTCATCGAATAAAAATTAAAAGCTGGGAAACAAAAGTCTAGTCATTGAAAATTCTGGTAAATAACTTAAAGTTCAATAGTTGGAACTCATTCAAAATAGTGATAGCTCAAAAATTCCCAATAATGGGTCCCGACTGTTGAAAAAAAAACTTTGAGTTACTGAACAGAGTTATAGATTACGAGTATTGCACTTTGTTTAAAATATTATATACCGTCATGCCAAAAGTCTTGAACACTGTCCAGCCGTTTAAGTTACAGGGAGGACCAAGGAAATTAACATACATACGCTCGAAAACCATAACCCTCCTTCGGACATTCAGGTTTAGTTTAATTTAGTGTTATTTCGTATTCACTAGAGGCAGCTGATAACCGCTAATGTTCTCAACAATCCTTAAGTACCCTAGCTGTCACTGTGTCTCAAACAACGCAAGTGTCTCACACAATGGCCGGACCAATCTCACGTGCTCCCCGATCGCACACAAATTAGGGCACAACCGCAGGGTTCCCAAGGTTCGGGCTCCATAATTGATTGTGTGCCAATGGATCAATGCTCGATTGTTTTCGCGTCTGGTTGCTTTGAGGAACGTAGTACGGCACGGGTATTGATGGGAAGTTTTGATTTGATTTCAAGTTATCGTTGCCGTAGTATGAATACCTACCGAATCATTTCATAGTCATGAGTCGGATAATAATGTCGGCTAATGCTCGCGATTTTGTCTGTGTCCCACAACACAATTTTCCAGGGAAAAATATTTCCTTTGTCCTTCTCAGGGTTATAAACTATCTTCAAACTTCTTTATTTGCACAGAATAATACAGTCAAAAAGATAGTTCCCAATGATAATGGTGGTAGGTTTGGCGGTTCTTCATGTTTCATAAGATCATTTCAAAGATATAATAAAAAGAAACGGGACTATTGGTAAAATGAGTGTCGAAGTGACATAACAATACATAACATAACAAAATTGATATTAAATGAAAGTTAATAGTTAGCCCATTCTAAAAATTTTGATGTTATTCTTGTGGTTGATTTCAAAAGTAATTTCGGACATAAATTTCGAAAAACTCAGAGGTGCGAGCCGGGGTCTGAACCCTCCTTCTCCTTCTCCTGATCCTCTGCTTGAGAGGTCATAGGTCTTGCCACTGGCCCACCACGGCTTCTTATGGTAGTCAGATTTTTTATTTTTTGCTTACAACCGCCAGTAGTATGCTCCCCTCTGCGGTGCGACAGATACAATTTCTAAAAGCTACGTCGTAATCAAAGTTGTTTGACTTTAATTAATTTTGCGGATCCGAGTTGTTTTGATGTGGTCGTGTCCTGTCACGTGGCGCAATGACATGACGCAGTGCTGTCACAGTGCCAGATAATAAACAGTACTAAACTATATTTTTAACCATTTAAAATCTTTATTTCATTAACAAATATAGTACTTAAGTAATAAGACATTAATCATCGTCAATATATAAACAAATATCCAATGTCAGACAGTCTTATCAGAAAACCCAAACTATTTTCGGTTCTTTACAAAATCAAAACGTTCAGTCTGTAAGTAGGCCGCAAAGGGCTCTGTTGACTAACCTCCAAAGTTGCATGTTTGAGATTAATCATTTTATATGTCATTGCTGATAAGTACGATTGCCCTATTCTTGTTTAATGCGTAAATCAAAAAGGGGTAGCTGTAAATTTAAATTAAAAAATGTGTATTATTTGTGTTATTCTAGTTTAATCAAAATTGTATTTTTATAAAACAGTTTTTAAGTGTTCTTTGTTACTAACACCTATGGAGTCACTCGTACTTCAAAATAAAGAATTTTATTATTATTATTAAGATTTATTAATAACTATTGCTTTAAAGCAAATTGCACCACCTGCTAAAATCTATTCTTACTTCTTTCTATTATAAAGATAGCCCCAAAGAGATCGCTTTGAAGCAATAAGGTCATTTGTTGATTACCATGTTTTTTTTAAATGTATCTCTGTTTTCTGTACTGCTTACTATATTGTGGTGTACAGTCGAGGAAACTGTATCTGGTACCAGGGTGGAATCCTTTCACAATCAGGTTCACTAAAAATAATCTTTGAAAAATGTGTGAGATCGTCAATATGATTTTAGTAGCACAAAATTCCACCTTGGTACGCGATTACATTCTTTGACTGCAAAATAAAGAATCATTGTATTGTATTGATTATACAAGTAATAATAATAATAATAATAATGTCCCAGCAGGGCTACAGTCACAGTAAACTTCTCGAAGGGGCCTCCACGTGTTGGATCCATATCCCCACGCTAGCTTCCCAAAAGGCCGGGACGTATGGGCCCGAAAGTCGAAAACGATAAACAAAATTACACCAATTGACCTAGCCCCAAACTAAGCAAAGCTTGTACTGTGAGTACTAGACAACAGATAGACATACATATTTATTTAGATACAAACATCAAAAACTCAAGTGCAAACATTCGTATTCATCATACAAATATTTGCCCGTCATGAGTATCAAACCCGCAACCTCTAGCTTCGTAGTCAAGGTCACTAACAACTTAGTATCTGGTTGTCGCTATGACTTACTGCGACTCATAGCGTCACCGTGTCACAATGTGACATGACGTGGCACTTGATAAGGGGGGATAAGGACCCGAGTTAATTTTAGAAGCATTATGGGCTTTGCCTTCGTGGGATATCCGAGTTAATATACAGAATGCGACGTCATATTATGTTGTGGAGGCTTGGAGAAACACTTCGGTGTATTGAAATAACAAGGGCGGGACTTTGTCGAGCTAGGATTACGCTAACTTCAGTCTTTACTCTCTTTGGATTATCGCGACGGCTTGAGAATGATATTGAATAAGTCATTGTACAAAAATGTTTTAAATAAAAACTTTTTTATTGATTGTAGTTTTTGGTGACAACAATTTCATCTATGTATCTGTATTAAACAAGCCTATCCAATGGTATTGCACCGATTTCAAATAGCAGGATTTTATAACATACAAACATTGCAAGTCACTTGTAAAAATGATAATTAAATTAGAAGAAAAAAATCTAGGGTTAAACGTGGACGTTGCTGATCAGTCGATCTATTAAGATTCATAAGTATCTGAACTAAAAACCTTTCCTCTGATCTGCTCATCAATTCTAACTAACTTTCCAATTAATTCCCAAAAAACATCAAAAACATATAAATTTAATCCTAAAAGCAAGTTAAGCCCCGACGGCCTGTCTAAGTTTGACAAAGGCCCCGATTGTTCGTCGATCAATGGAGTATTGGAGCGGGTACAAAGGAATATTATGGTTATTGTGAGATTTGTGAGTTTGTTCCTGTCCACGAAACAACGGTCTGATGGAACGGTGTACTTGTGCCCAGTGGATCGTGCGATGTTCTTAATACGGAATTCGGTTGTACAGGCTCTCATGGTTGAGTAGAATATGAATAGTTGGGTTTTAGTGAAAGGAGAATTAATTTCGGTTGTGTAATTTAATTATTACGTATGTTAGTCTTCTATAGAAAATTGTTTTGTCAGTCATATCCATTCGGTTCTCATAATATCATTCGTCGTTTAAAAGAAATCTCATAATACGCAGTTGGTTGAGTTAGGTTTTAGGTAGTTTCGTCATTGAGGTGGGACAGCCGCTGGCAATGTCGCAGAAGTAAGCCACAACCGTTCCTGTGGCCCTGCCGCCATGCGGGGAGGCGGAATTTCCGGGAAGTTTTTAGTGGGTAGGCCGGGGCCTTCTCCTCCAGGAGTCCCACATACCCGTCCCAGTCCCCAGGCCGGGCGGAATGCATAACTGCTTTTTCTTTCCGAAGAAAAGTTTAATAATAGTTTAGTAATAAGGTCCACACTGAAAATCAGCGAGCACGTATTATATCTGAATATCAAAAATTGCAACATCGATAGTTAAAATATTGACGGTCAAAATATCGAACCTATCCTAACCTAAGTAGCTACTTTCGATATTTTGACCGTCGACTTTTTAACATTAGATACCAATAATAATTTTCGATATTCAGATACGTCCGGCTTGCCGTGGCATTATGCTGAGTGGGGACTATGTCTTGTTGTATTGTTATGTTATTTGTTATGTCTTTATGGTGTTAAATAAATGTATTTTAACCCCCGACGCAAAAAGAGGGGTGTTATATGTTTGACCGCTATGTGTGTCTGTCTGTGGCACCGTAGCTCTTAAACGGGTGAACCGATTTGAATGCGGTTTTTTTATTTGAAAGCAGGTTTTCTAGCGATGGTTTTAAGACATGTTTTATCAAAATCGATTCAGCCGTTTTTGGAATATTGAACTTTGAAGTGGCAAAGTCGGGAGCTTTCCAACTTTTCGTTGGTTAGGTTATTTTTCTTTCTTTCAAATGTGCAAATTTATATTTTTTGGTTATAACCTGGCGTGTGTGGCCGGCTCTATACTTGACACTTAAAATTGGATATGAAGGTAGCTCTTATATTATTGGTAGCACAAGCAATAAGAAAACTCTGAAAATTTTAATCTTTTTCAATTGTCTGTCTATCTCGTAACCAATATAACATTGCGTTCATTTTAAAAGTGTTTAGCTTGCAATGTATCTATGTATGTGCAGGTCAAATCTTACAAGTTCAATTTGACCCACTTCCAGTAGTCTGATTGTCTTGAAATTTGGCATAGTTATGTAAATTGCGGGACAATATAATAAAATGGCAATGACATCCTGGTAGTCTGGCCAGGATCGTCTCCGCAGGACGGAAATCTTCAACCGATAACGGCATTGACTTGAAATTTGGTATGCAAATGTAGTTTGGGTGACAATCCAAGTACAGTCAACAAATAGTACTTACAGTCAGCAAAACAGCTTTTATTAAAAATGTTTTTTTTACCAAAAACTTATTGCTTTGGAGCAGAACTTTGCTAACACTAGATAATCATAAATACTTACCAATTTTTACGGACGGAGAAAAAAGCGATCCTAAAATTGTTCCGTTTTTGCCAACTTAGGTACGGAACCCTGAAAAACGCGTAAAAGATCAATTTGCGCCCATCTTGTTAAACGTTTTGATTTTGATTATTCATTCAGTATTTAGTTACTTCAGTTATGTTGTAAATAGAAAATCTACGTTCAAAATTTGTGTCTAAAATGTTATCAAAACGTATTTCAGTTAACTAGTGATGAGACGTACTATATTCCAAATGCGTACCAAGTCTTCTGAGTACGCGTCTACAAAAAACTAGATCCAAAGACTGGGTATTTACGAGTACTTATGATAAACCCTATTCCAAAAACGACCGAATATCTTTTCTTTTGATGGTTAGATAGCCCAGTGATTAGAGAGCCTGCCTATGAAGCTCTAGGTCCCAGGTTCAATGCCCGGTTAGGACTGACATTTGTATGAATATTACAAGTGTTTATTCTACGGTCTTGTGTGTATCCGTTACCTAGTATCCATTGTACAGGATTTGTTTATTTCATCATCATCTTCAGCGTCATCTCGGCTGTAGGACGTCCACTGTTGGATATAGGCCTCCCCCATCCAGTCGCTTCGGTTGGCAGCGGCCTGCATCCACAGAGAACCCGCGGCTTTAACCTGGTCATCTGTCCATCTCTTGGTGGACGTCCTACACTGTGCTTGCCGATCCGCGGCAATTTGTTTATTTATTTATTAATTTAAAAATTACAGCATTACAGTAGCAAACTAAATGTGCTGTAAATTTCAGCTGTATAAAAAACATTAAGACATAAAAAATACAAAAAAATAAAATAACAGTTATTTAGGGATCAACCTTGCTTTCCTAAGCTTGGGGCTTTAGCTTGGAACTTGGTCAATTGGTGAAAATTATCCCATGATTTTTTTTAAAATACCTGTTCCAGTAAATACATCTCGCCTCTAGCCTGAACATTGTACATTTTAAACGTACTAATACCTTATAAAGCCCTCAGATAATTGACACCGCCGCTCCATCTCCGGCGGAGCGCGCCCCGAGCCTTTCGTTTTGCGGTAATTATTCCCGATTTCATACAGTGTTTCATTGAGGGTCCAAATTTAACTCGAATATTGCGAAATTGGAATTTATCAGGAGCGGAATTAGATGGAATTGTTTTTGCAGTTCTTTTTATTATAGAGGAAGAGTGCCGAATGCACAGTAATTTTCTTAAATTGCTACAATGGCCGCAAGCAGAGGCAATGGTAGCAAAAGAAAAGGATATGGAGGGATGACTTGAACTCATCACGGTGTTAAGTAATTAACTGAAAACCCCGGACACCACACACACCACCCAGTATTTGTTTTTATTCAAAGTTATTTCAAAATATTTATTTCCTACATTAATATATTAAAAAAAAAATGTATGCTCTGCTAAAACACACAAGTCTGTAAACAGATAAGGCAAAGAAGTCAACAAATGTATCGAAAATGCCTGGAGGAGCTACTGGTCCATGAAAGTACTAATGAAGGGTAAACTTCCACTAGCCTTAAAACGCAAGCTCGTTGACATGTGCATCCTGCCCATCCTAACCTAGGTCTAGTCTTTGACTGAGGCCCAGAAGTCCAAACTCAAGGTTTGCCAGCGGGCTACCCGAATTGTTTATGTGGGGACAAAGACCGCTACACTCAAGTGGGACTGGGCAGGTCATGTCTGCCGGATTCATCCGGATCGTTGGACCAATATCACCACTGATTGGGCTCCAAGCGACGGGCACTGGAGCAGAGGTAGGCCTAAAAGAAGGTGGCGGGACGATTTGGAGGGATTCCAGCCGGACTGGTAATTTTGCCGAAACCAAAGTGGAAGGAGACTGCCCACTGCCCAGTAAGAGGAAAAAAAATGGTCTGCTAAGTCAGTAATTCTAATTAATGCTAACTCTGCAGTTATAACTTTCGTTTCGCCGATTTTAGAAGAAAATCAAACTACGGTTGGTTTTTTGGAGTCTTTTTTTTTGTTTCTGCTTAAGTAGCGTAGTGGAAAAAAGCAACCTGTGATATGTGTGCATAGGAGAAATTTGTGTCTAGACTTCTGTCCAGTGGTGGTGTAGGGATTATAGCACGCAGCACGGATTGCTGAGGACCTGGGTTCGATTCCCAGCGCTGGTCTCTTTTTCTGGTTTTTCTGCGCAAGTCTCAGTTTGTATTTTCGAAAATCAAACTAACCGAAAAACGGCCGGTATTAAATTATCTAAATAGTACGCAACTTCGCTAATATTTTTAATTGATGATTAGATTGGCCACAGTCAAAAAGGGATATTAAAACACATCATTCCAGCCTATATACGTCCCACTGCTGGGCACAGGCCTCCTCTCAGACCTTGAGCTTGAGCTTGGGCCGTAATTCCCACGCGGGCCCAGTGTGGATTGGGAGCTTCACACATCCCATTGAATTGCTTCGCAGGTTGTGCAGGTTTCCTCACGATGTTTTCCTTCACCGTAAAGCTCGTAGTAAATTTCAAATGTAATTCCGCACATGAATTTCGAAAAACTCAGAGGTGTGAGCCGGGGTGTGAACTCACGATCCTCTGCTTGAGAGGCGATAGGTTCCACTAGGCCACCACGGCTTTAAAATACATACATAAACCAATAAAAAAAAAGTTAAATCGATTATACACCTAAACTACAAGTGCTTTCAGGTTTCAGTTATTTTTATTACCTTGTATAATTATAGTCAAGTGACAGTATTTTATTTGGTTAAAAACAGAAAGACCTTATTGGTTTTATTTGGTATATATGAAAACCGTTGTAAAAAAAGTCAACGACCAACCTAATTCATGATCTTTACGGCAACAAACCTTGATAGAACCAAAATCATAAAAGGGCATTTACATTCCACATTTTAATCTCAATTTTAACAGTGCAAGCGAAATCTTCAACTCAAAGCAAACGCATTTACCTTTAAACTCATTCAACTGCAGGCTTAAAACATCGCAATAAAAATCTGACAACCCTAGGAGCCGTGCAACTCTTTCCAGCCAATCACATTTCGTTATTCACGAGCGAAATCCATTTTGCCTTTTGATGTATTCGACGGTTAATAGGGTTGCCACTGTCTCGTAAAACTACGAGTAGGAACATTGGTATAATGAATCGATGAATTCGTAATGAGAAATGGGGGGGGGAGAGGGTTATAATGTGTGGGCGTAGTTTCTGAACTGTTATCGTCGCAGTTGCTATGTGATGATGTTGGTATAACTTATTGATTCTGGCGTTACTTCGGGGAGATCCATATCTATAAACTAGGCATACCTACGTATTTACTAAGTATTCTTACTGTTTGATTTTACGCAACTGCGAAGGTTACGTTTTAAGGTCTTTTTACAAGCTTTTATTTAGTTTCACTTGTCTCGTTGTCTGTCTGTCTGTAATCAAATCTTGCAAGTTAAATTCGATCAATTTCCAGTAGTTGGATTGATTTGAAATTACATAATACAATAATCTGGTAGTGACATCCTGTTAGTCTAGCCAGGATCATCTCCACAGGACGGAACTCTTCAACGGTTAATGGCGTCGACTTGAAATTTGGTATGTAAATGTAGTTTGGGTGACAATACAAGTACAGTCAACAAAAGTACAGTCAGCAAAAAAGCTTGTATTAAAAATGAAATTTTTGCCAAAAACTTATTCTTTGGTCCGCTCTGTGTAGCCTTAATAGCTGGATGGTCCGCAAAAAATAGTATGACGGGAAGATTTTCTTTTTAAATAGTTACAACTAGGAAAACCGTAAAATTATAATAAAAATTGTTAAATTATAATTCGGAGCCTGATACTGAATGATGATACTGATAAAATACATGTTGATTATTTCAATACAAAATTAAATTAATTTACTTTAAAAGTCGGCCTGATACGCTTCCTGGGACATGACAGTCTCTAGATCAATCATATTATAATTTCGGTGGTCATACGTAAATGAAAAATGCCTTTTTTGATCATAACTAAACTGTTAGTCGGACGCTAGATAATACGCAAAGGGTCATACATCAAGGCTGCCCATCAAATGGGACAAAAGTGCTCGATATTTCAACGGGCATTTTTCCTGGATCGTTAATAACCAGGGATTGGTGTCAAGAGTGGATTTGTGAAACAGTAAGTCTAGAGAACTGATTTCAGAGGAAAAAGTCTTAAATAGGAAAGTTTTAATATATTGGAAACTACTATTGACGACCAGATGGCACAGTGGTTAGAGAACCTGACTACGAAACTTGAGGTCCCGGGTTCGATTCGCGTGTCGGGGCAGATATTTGTATGAAAAATACGAATGTTTGTTCTCGGGTCTTGGGTGTTTACAAGTATTTAAGTATGTATCTATATCTATATAATTATATTTATCCGTTGCTGCCATTTTTGTAGTACCCATAACACAAGCTTTGCTAAGCTTACTTTGGGACTGGGTCAATTGGTGTGAATTGTCCCATGATATTTATTTATTGGCAACTACCAAATGATTCTGATAATAATCCTATATCCTAATAATATTATAAATGTGAAAGTTTGTGAGTGAAACTTCACGCTGAAACGGCTTGACGAATTTGAATAAAATTTAGTATGTATATAGCTGGACATTTGGAATAAAACATAGGCTACTTTTTATTCCGATATTCATTCGGATTCGGGGATTCTTGAAATAACAACCGCTGGGCTTAGAGTAATTAAATTTGACATAATTGTTTTAATGTAACGTCAATGAAAACCACGATTTAATTTTCGCGAATTCCCACGGGAATTTTTTAAAAGTCCTGAAATTTTCATTCAGCTGCTGGATCTAATGATTTACGTGTGCGAAGCCGTGGGTGAACACTAGTTTTAAATAAAGCTTGGTTATGCAGGTGGCCACTGACCATGGGGTTTAAATGCAATGTTCGTTTCTACTGGTATAACTGAGCTACTTTTGTTTTGAAATTTTTAAATAACTTTAATTCGCACACACACACACACACACACACACACACACACAAACATCACGCCTGTATTCCCAAATGGAGTAGGCAGAGCACACGAAACGTTACCTTTTCGGAGCCACTTTTATCAATTTTAGGTTTTAAGTTTGACAAAAACGGTACAATAGTGACAGGTTGCTAGCCTGTCGCCTACGGTATACCTTAACCTTATATCCTTTGTCGCCTCTTACGACATCCACGGAAGAGATGGAGAGGTGTAATTCTAACCGGGTAACGGGTAACTTTAATTCGGATAATTTAAATTTATTGGACCCTAAAGTTCAATTGTTAAATCAGTGTACCGGACAGGTTACTGTTTGTATGAGGGCAGAATTTTGAGGGCCTTTTAAATAATTTGACAATTGAAACATTTTTTATCAATTTATTAATGTGTTCTCAATGTAGTAGTGTGCGAATATTGAATGCATTGAAAATTAGGTACATTTAATCTGTATGAAAATTAAAAGCACCAGAAATGTTTTTGAAGTTGAACTAGGTACCTACTTTTGTTCTTCAAATTTTTAAAAACCAACAGGTAGGTAAATGATCATTCGCATTTAAAGGTCTATGGTCAAAGGCCACTTGTACTCGTAGACTAGTTTAAAAAATAACTTTTAAAAAAAAGACTTTTCTATTCTTAAAAGATTACCTAAATTCGATTTCATAGCCACAGGCACAAAGTCAGAAAACAATATCAAATATTAGACAAATTTACTAAGTTTTCTAAGGGATTAGTCGAGATTACTCTTAATTAGTTCTCGGTATAATAATATAATTATTTTCGTAGGAATTACGTCTAATTTAATTAACAATGAATCATTACAAATTGTTAAAGCCTCCAAAATTTATGACACCTGAGGAAAATTAAGCGATTACGCCGTTAATAAATTGCATTAAGGTCTCAAATTCAAATTTCAAAATTCAAATGATTTATTAAGTAAATAGGCCGCAATGGGCACTTTTACGCGTCATTTTTTAAACTACCAGCGCTTTCGGAAAGACCATCATTGCCATGAAGAATGCGCCGCAAGAAACTTGGCAGAAAGACATTTTTTCATAATAATATAATTACAAATAAAATACTTAAAAACTATATTATACTATTAAAGAAAAAAAAATACCAACAGTGGACGTCCTATGGCTGATATAATAATGATAATGAATAAGCAATCAGATAACCTAATTCGCTACACCTCATCAAACACGTAAACAACAACAAACCATATTGTAAACAATCGTTAACATTTTTTATTATTGTTTTAAGCAAATTGTAAAACAAGATTTGAATGACAGTCCGGCACGTGGATCGAGTTGCTGAAGAAGAATGAAACTCGCAAATCAAGTTTTATTCCAATGCTGGATAAACAGATACCCATCAAGCCTCATTGTGTTGGATTACAATTGTTTGAGCGGCGAAGTTTAGAACTTGCTTCTGGTCGCGGCGATGTAGTCCCAAAATTGTAACCGGCAAATTTTACATTAAATTAAATAAATAGGTATCATGGGACAGTGGCACTAATTGACCTACTTCCGAACTAAATTTACTTATTTACTTGTGTACATCATGGGTTCATGAATTTCATCTTAGAAGGAAAAGTGGACGGAAAGCGAAAAATAGGGAAACCAAGAATTGATTATACTAAGCAAATAAAAGAGAAGGTAGCCGTCATGTCGTATAAGGAGGTTAAGGAGGCAGCTTTGAGGAGAGAGAAGTGGAGAGCCATTCATCGGCTGCACCGATAAGAGTGTAACTCTTAAATAAGAAAGAAGAATACCACGCACAGGACTTATCACGCTACACACACGAGTAATATTTACCTCGACGTTTCGGCGACATTACAGTGGCCGTGGTCACGAGAAGACTGAAGTGTGGGGTGTCAAGTCTGCCTAGCAGCGCGAGTCCTTCAAACTACCCGCACTTGATCATAAATAGTACCGGCACTCGTATCACGAACTACCCGCACTTGGTCATTATTATTTGTCACCCCATCACACCGACACACAAAAATTACCAAGGGCTTAATGAAAATTGCATTAGCCCATCTAGTAGTCCTACCAACACTTTGTTTTTTGGTTCGCACCTTTTGGTCGCCACCCAAGGACATTTCTTCCCCAAACGGTTATCTTTTCCAGCTTTTTCCGCTTCTTGCCACTCCAACTTGCATCGTCAAGCTACGTCAGTGAATTTGAAACTTACCCATAATGTCTTCAGAAGTTTTGCATTTTAAGACGACAAAGTCAGAATTACTTTATTCAATTCACGCTATGACAAGCAGTTATGAATGTCAGAAAATTCTACCACCGGCGGTGCGGAAAAACAGTCGCTGAGAAGAATCCGGCGAGAAATTCAAGACAAGTATATTTAAAAAAAAATACGAGTATGCTTGTTGGAGTGGCAAGGAGCGGCAAACGCCCGAAGTGATTTAAAGATTTTTATTGATCATAATAACATGTTTATTTAAACAATACGTTCGTAAGCAGCTGCATTAGTATAAACTCTCGAAGAGATAACCGTTGTAAAAATAAATCTCGTCCAGTTTTAGGCATTTTGAAACAAATCTGTTTTGAGACGTAAAAAGTACAAAGGTACAGGATATTACGACATTTGATTGTAAAATAATTGTAATACTATTAGAATGATTGTTTCTACTCAAATTGCAATAACCCGCATTGAAGGTTTATAGGCAAGCAAAGCAGCGGGTAACAGACAGTATAAACATCTTTAGCGCACGTTAAGTAACACGCCAAGAAACCTGATCCTTCGGTGGAAGCTCCATAAAGTCTCACACGGGAAGTATCAAATAGCAAAAAATATTATCGAGAAATAAGTCAAAGCGGGGAAAAGCGACCGTTTATTATATAGGTAGAACTTCTTATTAGCCTAGTAACTACTTTTGTTGTGTCTGTTTTGTGTGACTGGCCGTAATTTCACTCTACTGTGGCCCAGCAGAAGAGCAGAGCCTGAGCTGATTTTTTTCTAGATTTTTTCTAACCTGTGTACTGTGTCACTGCGCTGTTATAAATAAATAACTTTCTTCTTCAGAAGAAGAACTTTGGTAATTTAGTTCTAGGAATCGTTTTTAATTATACTTAGATTTATTTGTTACGTGTTGGCGTGATGGTCTGCCTGATGGTGTGACCTATGGCTTCTCAAGCCGAGGATCGTAAGTTCGTGAGCTCAAGTCTCTGAGTTTTTACTGGCCACTAAGTTTATTTATCAACATAAATTTAGTTTGGGTTAGGTTAGGTTAGACTTATGACGAATCATGCTTCATCATTAGTCTAACAGTCATCATAATAAGTTCATCATAAGTCTTTGCAACATGTTGCGAATCTACAATTTGTCTTGTGTCCGAGTTTTTTGAAAGTCATTGTGCTACATCAAATTTGGAACCTCGAGTTTTACGGTATACGAAGACGTCATGTGAAAATTGACGTTGCAATTCAATGGTGTGTGTAAAGTTACAATCAGCAGAGCTACTACGAAACATCTTTTCCAATTTTTCCACTCACCGGTTTAGATTTTAGAGAGAAAGGGGAAGCTTGATCTTAATGAAAATTTGTACTTTAAAGTTGAATATTTCGCAAAAAAATTAATGAATCGAAAAATCGTCGTAGCAAACCCCTAATGGTTTTAAAAGACCTATCTAACGATACACCACACTATGGGGTTGGATTAAAAAAAAAACTCCCCCACTTTACGTCTATAATAATATGGGAGGTAACCTAAAAAAACTTTATTTTTGAATTTTTTAGTGTACCATCCGTGCAAAATTACAGCTTTCTAGCATTGCCGCAGACGTGCGGACAGACAGACAGACAGACATGGCGAAACTATAAGGTTTCCGTTTTTGCCATTTTGGCTCCGAAACCCTAAAAAAGATAATCACTGTCAATGATCAATGTCGTTGAGCAAACGTATTGCCAATAAAAACAAATAATTATACAAGAAATAATATACATCTAGGACACTGGCTGCATTACCTCTCTGAACAGCTACGAGTATTCCTAGTCTTTGAGAGAGGTAAATCCGTGTGCCTGCCAAGCACCAGCAGATGTTCCTGCACTCCGAGACTCCGACTTCTGGCCGGTAGGTGTGGTGTTCCGTCGTTATAGGGTAGCGACGAAGATGACGTTCAAAAATCCTTTTAGTTTTTTTGTATGTTTTTCTTATTTATTTTTGTGTTAATTTGAATTCTACAGTGCATTAGTTTTCTAACTGTAGATAATGCTGTAATTCTTGATAAACAAATAAATATTAAATAAATAAATCAGTCTTGGGGTAACCACCAGAACCAAAGGCAAGAATAACAAAATGATCATTTCTATTTGGTCTCCCTAAAGGAATTGTAAAAAGTCTGTCATCCACATGTTGAATTCAATACGACTGCTAATTTAATTAAAACTCACTATCCTAATAAAACTCTTTTTGTATTTCAGTTCTTACTCTATTCGTAGAAAGAAAACCCAGTAGATAATGGTCTTTTCTAATAACATTTTTTGTGTTTGTCGTATCTATTTGTCAAATGTTTTTCCTTGTACATAATCTATAGCTGTGTGCGCAATGTTTACGACGTCAATATTTTGTCCTCCCACGTTACTTCCATTCATCATGGTTATTTGCTGGTGAGATCTTCGAGGTAAATATAAACACGCTTCTTATATTTTCTGTGACAATAAGTGTATATTAAAAAAAGCACTGTCAAGACAGCCTCGAATGGTTTCTGTCAAAATGACTGGCTAATAGTTAGATCAAATGTATGCTGCTATCCGATATCTTTCAAAGAGCTCAGACCTCTTCCGTGAACTTCTAACCTTAAGTAGTAAGCTAGAACATAATATCCTAGTGCTTAGAGAACTTTTCTATAAAGCTTGGGGCCCAGATTCGATTAGTATGAAAAAATGTGTGCGTCTGCTCGATATTGGGTGTTTTATTATTTATTGTATTAAAGTGTTTGAAGCGTTAACGTTAGGACTCGGTGCATTATAAAGAACGCAGAACTATGAAAGCGGAATTTAGAACCCCTTATCACTGTCCTCATAATTCACCCTGCATGTCGTCTTGTTGATGCATAAAGATCACCTGCCTTCGGATTACTGCCAGAACAATTTCCTTGCATAAAAATTGTTTTTGATACTGAAGAGTGTACTGGCCACAGCCTAAAATCCTTCACCACAAGTGCCACAAATTAAAAGCATAATTTGCGGCACTAGATTGTGTGTGCTTTGTCTGTGACTGTCTTAGACTTTCGAGCAGTGCGATGGGCATGGGCTAAGACGAGCGTATCTTTTCATGTACAATCCTAAGCAAAGAGGAAGATCATAAGACAACTAATAAATAGATACTTATATAAAAAAAACACATAAACACAGCGGCATGACCGAGATTTCTTCATAAAAATACGAAAGCTGTTGACTTGTGTCGACATCATTTCTAAACATCAATACCTAATATAATGGCAAATCTTAACATTAAAAATCACAAAACAGGAATATTCTACGCGACAATAGATTTGTATTCTGCCGTTTCCCAATCAAATTAGTTGTACTCCAATACACAATAATCGTGAAAACATGGGGAAATATCAAGTCAACTACCCAATTTCGAGATTACCCGTATCTTTCGTCCCTTCGAGTAGGTATATAATAAATGGAATTGAGGACGTGGAGCGCAGGTACGGCCGTATCTTGCTAAGGATCCCCCTATCAGAGAACGACTGAATCTACATGAAAATGTGTCGGCTTCTAAAAGAGTTGAAGTCGAAATGTCATTGTATTTTTTTTTAACAGAAATAGGCAAACCCCGGCTCGCACCTCTGAGTTTTTCGAAATTCATGTGCGGAATTACATTTTGAAATTTACCACGAGCTTTGCGGTGAAGGAAAACATCGTGAGGAAACCTGCACAAACCTGCGAAGCAATTCAATGGTGCGTGTGAAGTTCCCAATCCGCACTGGGCCCGCGTGGGAACTATGGCCCAAGCCCTCTTGTTCTGAGAGGAGGCCTGTGCCCAGCAGTGGGACGTATATAGGCTGGGGTGATGAGGCTTCTGAGGTAAGTGCAAAACTCGAACTTCGTATGTTGCCGTCCCGCTGACGCTTATGTCATTTAATACGCGAGTGAAAGGGACGGTGCGATACGAACTTCGATTTGCGAGTTTCGTAGTAGCCCCTCGTGGACTAAGATAGAGCACGCTTGCAAAATAAATACCCTTTCATATTAAATATATTGACCCGGATAACACACGTGAGTGCGCGTGTTGCAGCAGCCGCTGAGTCGCGTTGCTCCGAAGACGAAGGGCTACGGATTAGCCCGAAACATGTCAAGCTAAACTCGATTTAAGACGTGAGTTATCCGGGTCAATATATTTAATATGAGTGAGTCTCACGGTAGTTTCATGTTCAAAATACCCTTTCACCTTAAATGTGCTGTTGAAAATATTAAGTTATCTTATAGATACTTAACATGACTCATGTTACATGAGTACGGAAGTTTGAAACAAACTAAACAAAAGTCTGAGAATTATGACACAGGAAAATCTAAGATGTGTGACATAAAAGGGACACTTGTCTCTTGAATTCCAGAACATTACTTGGTCATTGCAATTTTAAAAGACTCAAATAAAAGTAAAAAAAAGTCGGGACCCCTTCAAAATTGTGACCGGCTCAAAACTACGGTTGAGTAATTTTCGTGTCACTATCACAAAAAGAAGTGGGTGAAACTTAAGTTTAAGATTAGAAAGAAAGAACATACATTTATTTAACGCCATAAAACAAACATAGAACAGATAAAGACATACATGACGCTATATAGGTCCCCACTCAGCATAATGCCAGGGTAAGCCGTGGCGCTGATTTTCAGTAAGTAAGTAAGGACCTTATCTAAAAACTGACTAAAAATAAAAATTACTTATTCATTATTATAAAAAAGATTACGGAACACGAGTACATAATGGGCATAGGTCACATATTACCTAAAGCTAATATAAGCATATGTACGCAATCCCGAAAACAAAAAGTGTGTAAGCAACACAGAATCAACCCATCTATCAAAAGGTCATAAGGCGTGAACAAAGCAAAAAGCAAGATCACGTCAACCAAACTGTGCTGTTATCCGCCATGTTTGTTTCCATTCATACATCTGTCAATCGGAACGTAGAAACCGAGGAGCAGATTAAAGGCAGTGTTGCGGAACGGGCCCATCATAGGTTGAAATATCGATGCTCCCGAGAAGTAACGATCACCAATAAAAATATATTTGTTGCTGAATTGATAACTTTGTGTATTGAATGTGAGTTGGGTCAAATATTTGGCGAAATGTTGGCAAAATCTTCGAATTGGCATTGAGTTCTATTTTGGCGAAGTTGTACGTTTATCGTGATCGTGCGTGTTTTCCTGATTAAATAAAAAATATTGTAGATCGTACTATAGGTGCATAGAAATAGCTATTTTAGCCGAGATGCTTATAGCCGCCCGAGTAGCAAGCGAGGGTTGATAGTTACATCGAAGGCAAAAAGAGCTTTGAGAACGGGTTGTCCACGTTGATTTTTACTTTGATTGCCAGAAAATTGAACATTTTCGGTATATGCATTGTTATTCTATAACTTAGATTGTTCATGACTGTTGATGCATGTCACGAAGATTTTATTTCATACAATATAGTATAAAATATCGTTTTATACCCTTAGCATAAATACTAATTTTAAGAGCATGACGTTGATAATGAATTCTGGAGAAGTGACTAAGACTAACCCCCTGCTACACCATCCATTGATTAAATGCTTGACGGATGAATGTGATGCCGTCTCTGTTTGTCTTGTTCGAATAGACGGAGACGGCATCATATTTATCGGTCAAATAAAATTAATCAATGGGTGGTGAAACAGCCTCAAACCAACAGTTAATTAGAGTAACGTAACGTAACGTAGCAGTCGGAATAGTGTTCCTTTGTTTTTTCATCAGCACACAAATTCAAAAATGTATTCGTAACCGAAATGGATATTACAAATTCGGAAGTTCGTGTTACATATTCACGCTTAAACGGCTGGAAGAATTTGGATGAATGGGTTTGTACATAACTGCAACAACACAAAGGCTATTATTTTATACTGATATCCCCACGAAATCAGTAATATACGGATGCAAAATCGAGAAATCTGAACCGCAACTGCTAAGTCTGAGACATGAAGTTTTGCTGGGCGTTTTCCACATGGCATCAATCAGGACCACTTTGTAATTTAATTATTTTCATACAGGAATCTATTGAAATCCCGGAATTTTAATTCAACTGTCAAACTTTACTGTCCACAAAGCCTTCAGACAATCTGCCTTCCTAACAAATGCAGCGTTCAAAAATCACAAAGAAAATGAAACGACTCCAGCCGAGGTGACCTGCTCTCTCATTCGAACGAACTACAAAAACAATAGCGTATTGTCACCGCTTTCTTTCCAAGCCATTATTTATTCAATAGCATTATCTCGGCCCTTTTTGTGAACGGAATTATTAATAATATTCGTTGCTTGGTGCCACTTCGTTGAATTAACTTGTGGATGGCTGTTTTCCTGTCGGTGTTATTTGACTTTTCATAATTTGCAGAGGCTATTAGAGTGTTCCTCTTAGCAGCCGTAAATTTGTTTATTTCGATTAGGTAAGCTTCCCCGGCCTGAATATTATGTTCCACTGCTGAGGATTTGTTCCCAGTTGCACAAATCCCATTTCTACAGATGATTTTGTTGATTTGCTAATTTGCGAAGTTGGTAATCTGTTGAAATGACAGTGTGAAAGAAAAATCTCTTCTTGTGAATGTCGTAAAAGGCGATTAAGAGACCTAATGTAAGTGGGCAGCTGCACTGTATGTTACCTGTTATGAAGTCCGGACTATAGTTCTACAATGTGAAAGGCAAGACCACACACTTTCCCGAAAAAGTCATGCAGGTTCACTGCTGATAATCATCGGGCGACCACGATCACACTGTCAAGAGTGTAGCGACTTAGACTAGAAGAAAAAAACTGTAGGATAGGAAACAAGCCTTGTTGGTCAACTCCAGTGGCGTGCATTGTTTCAACTCCAGTGGCGTGCATTGGGTTAACTCCAGTGGCGTGCATTGGGTCAACTCCAGTGGCGTGCATTGGGTCGACTCCAGTGGCGTGCATTGGGTCGACTCCAGTGGCGTGCATTGGGTCAACTCCAGCGGCGTGCATTGGGTTAACTCCAGTGGCGTGCATTGGGTCGACTCCAGTGGCGTGCATTGGGTCAACTCCAGCGGCGTGCATTGGGTTAACTCCAGTGGCGTGCATTGGGTCGACTCCAGCGGCGTGCATTGAGTCAACTCCAGTTACGTGCATTAGTCACTGGTTCAGATCCGGTTCGAAGGACCACTTTTAAATGTTCTGCACGATATTTGGTTATAGACCTTGTGTTATGGGCACTTTGATTGAATATGCGGAACAAATAAAGAAAATTTAGTTTTACAGGAAATCAAATCACGTTTATTAAACGGATCAATTTAGAATTATAAAAGT